>NC_133526.1:154199589-154472089 GCF_048544455.1 Silene latifolia
ATGCGCGACAGGCTCTTCAATCGTCCCTCTACCTCCGCAAGATGCTACAGAGTGCCAAGATTGAGTGTTTGGATTCTGTTAGAAAGAACAAGGAGCTCACAGCTACCTGTGCCAAACTGAGGGTGTAGCTTCATGAGGCCAAGAAGGAAAAGGAGACGGCCAAAGACCAGCTTGCTAGGACGTAGGAGGCCAACCGTGTTCTGACCTCTGGACTGACAAAGGCAGAGGCCCGTGCTGAAGAAATGACAGAGCTAGCCAGAAATGTGGGAGCCTATACTGCCTTCGAGGGGAGGATTGACTGCATCCATGCTTACACTGAGGGGAGGCACATTCCTGGAACCTGGAGGAGGAGCTGGCCGAGTTTGCCCATGCCTTTTCCAATGGTATGGACTTGAGCGCCCTGTTCCCTTCTGATGCTGAGGCTTCCAATCCTGAGCCTGAATTCCTTGCCATGGATATCTCTGGGATTATCTCTGGGACTGATGCTGTAGAGGAGATCCTGGCGGAGGAAACTAGGGACGGTGCTGCTGTGGCCCCTGAGGCTGTTCAGGTACCTGCACCAGAGAAGCAGATGGAACACGGGGAGCAGAGTATTGGTCAGGATGCAGCTGATGAGAGGATTGAGCTCTCTTAAAATTTTAGTTAATTTTCTGGGGACTTGGACCTGTGTGGTGCAAGCTTGTACTTATGTTTTCAAACTCTCTTTTTATTTTGGTTTGCTTGTGCCTGCTGGTATGCAGGTTTTGAAACTCTTGCGGTGCCTGCTATAGCTAGTAGGTGCCTTTATTTTGAAGTAACACTGGGTCTAGCTTTTAGGCCCTACTTTTGCTATGCTTGCGTTTTTGCCCTTGGTTTCTGGAGTTTAATTCCACATAGATATATCCAGGAGGCTGACCTGGTTCCAGGTGCACAGCATTTGATAACATATTTTACCCATGACGTAAAATATCTTATCACTAGGATTAGCTGATTAGAGCGTACCTTCATTGATTGTTTCTGACTAACAAGGAATGTTGCGTTCCTTGTGGTTCCAGACGTTTGTAATTTCGTGCGTGCACCTATGTATATGGCCCTACATCATAGTTATGGATTTACTGAGATTAACGTTGAGGTACAGGTGATCTTAGTATGTCGTACCATGCGCGCTACCTCGAACGTATGCTCCCCATGTGGCTTGACTTAGTAAACGTCTCGCAGCCTCACATGGCAGGGGCTGGACCCTCAAAGTGTTCCTTATCTGACAAGCAACCAACATTAGTGTCAAAGCCTTTCTCCCTAGAAGCATGATAAATTCCAAAGTAGTGCGAATTACCTAGTGCTATCTCATGGTGTTCCAAGGCAACAGCTGGATCCAGGAAGCCACAGCCTGAACTACTTAGTTTAAAAACGACTCAATTGGTTTAAAAAACGAAAAGAAAAGAAAACGAAAAAAAAGTTTTTTTTTTTTTTAAAAGCGCACCTGTACCTAAAGCATATACTAATCCCCCCCCCCCCCCCTTTTTTTTGCTTCACGAACTTTTGAAAGGTCCTTTGTACACTAAAGGTTTGACACTTTGTCAGACAAAGTACCGTTTCAGATGACGAATGTTCCAGGGTTTATCCAGGATTTGATCATGCATGGTCATCAACCGGTATGCCCCATTCTTGACAATGCACTCGACCTGATATGGTCCTTCCCATTTGTAGGCGAACTTGCCCGCCTTGTGGTTCTTGGTATTTTCAAATACCCTTCTGAGTACTAGGTCCCCTACTGCGAGGGTCCTGATTTTGACATTCTTGTTATACGTCTTGGCTACAGTTTGTTTATATGATGCCATACGTATGTAAGCGCTCTCCCGCAGCACATCAATTATATCTAGGCTACTAGCCATTTCAGCCTGGTTTTGCTCTGCTGTTTGACAGCCATACCTATGCGTGGGTACCAGAACTTCTGAGGGTATCACTGCCTCTGCTCCGTATATAAGGCTAAATGGAGTTTGGCCTGTTGCCACTTTTGGCGTTGTTCTATCTGACCAGAGAACTAACGGTAGTTCGTCTGCCCATTTTCCTCCCAACTCCTCCAGCCGTTTTCTGAGATTCTCCACAATGATCTTATTACTGGACTCGGCTTGGCCGTTGGTCTGTGGGTACCTGGGGGCTGACTTTCTCAGCGTTATGTTCCAGCGTGAACAGAAGCCCTCAGTGTTATCTAATATGAATTGGGATCCGTTATCACATATGATTTCAGATGGTATCCCGAATCAGCTTATGATGTTGCATTTTATAAAAGAGATCACCTGTCGTTCTTTTACCTCTGTCATTGCCTCTACTTCAATCCACTTTGAAAAATAATCAGTCATGACGAGCATATATACTCTGTTTCCTGGAGCCCTGGGCAGCTTACCCACTATGTCCATTCCCCACATCATAAATGGTCATGGAGAGATAATTGGATGCATCGGCTCCGCCGGCTGATGGATTGCCGGAGCCGCCTTCTGACATGATTCACAGCGTTTGGCATGGTTAACGGCATCCATCCGCATAGTAGGCCAGAAATACCCTTGTCTTAAGATTTTGTTAGACAGACTTCGTCCCCAGCGTGGTTCCCACACTCTTCGCCGTGTACATCGTGCAGCACCGTTTCTGCCTCCTCTTTGCTCAAGCACCTGAGGCAAGGTCCTGCCAATGATTTTTTAAAGAGAATATTATCTATCAAGATGTATCTAGAGGCCTTTATCCTGAAACTCTACGCCTCCTTTCTGTCCTCAGGGAGCGTCCCATCCCTCAGCCAGTTCACATAAGGTGTTCTCCAATCTGGACCCCCCTGCTGTACTTCCCCGGAAACTAGGATCCTAGCTTCCTGCACATGATGTACGTGCGCTGTCTCCTCTGAGGGGTTCTGATCTGACTCCTTCTGAATGGCTGGGGTCAAAACGTGGGTAATCGGTATATTTGATAGTTCTGTGGGCTGGAAGGTGGCCCCCAACGTGGCCAAAGCGTCTGCTTCCACGTTATGATCTCGTGGCACCTGGATTATTTTGAACGATCTAAATTTCAATTTCTGCTCCGTGGCTATCTTCAAGTAGGCTATCATCTTTGAGTCACGTGCCACGTATTCGTTATTTACATGGTTCACCACAAGCAATGAATCGCTAAATACTCTTAGGTTCCTCACTTTAAGCCCCAGCGCCATCTGCATCCCTAATATAAGGGCCTCATACTCGGCTTTGTTGTTAGTTGCCTTGAACTCGCACCTAACAGCTTGCACTATAATGTCACCTTTAGGCGACCGGAGGACCAAACCTACGCCAGCCCCTCGCGCATTTGAGGCTCCGTCAATGTATAAGGTCCATATTCCGCTATCCTGGTTTCCCACCATTGTCAACATTCCTTTTTCTGCCTCCACACGGGTAGCAGGGCAGAAGTCAGAGACGAAATCTGCTAAGGCTTGGGATTTTATTGCCGTTTTGGGTTCGAATTGCAAGTCATACCCGCTAAGGTGTACCGACCATTTAGTCATTCTCCCTGAAAGTTTCGGGCTTCCTCATGATAGTTTTCAATGGGTAGTTAGTTACTACGTGGATGGTGTGAGATTCAAAGTATGGTCGCAATTTATAGGAAGCAGTAACCAAAGCTAACATTAGTTTTTCGAAGGACGTGTACCTGGTCTCTTCAGGAAGCAGAGACTTGCTAATGTAATACACAGGGTGCTGTACTCCTTCTTGCTCTTTGACCAAGACCGCGCTTACAGCTGCTTCCATAACTGACAGGTACAGGAATAGTGGCTCCCCTTATTCTGGCTTCGCGAGTAGTGGCGGCGTGCTCAGGTAGCTTTTAAGTTCCATGAATGCTTTGTCGTGTTCCTTGGTCTATTCGAATTTCTGGCTATTTCTCAATATATCATAAAATAGCTTGCATCTGACCGAGGCTCGTGAGATGAATCTGTTTAGGGCCGCCACCTTTCCCGCTAGTCTTTGCACATATTTTGGCTTCTGCGGTTATTTCAGCTGGAGTATTGCTTTAATTTGCGCCTTGCTTGCTTCAATACCTCTCTGGGTCACCATGTATCCTCAGAATTTTCCCGAGGACACTCCAAATGAACACTTGGATGGATTAAGCTTCATTTTATACTCCCTTAATGTTTGGAAGGTGTCTGCCAAGTGCTCCATATGCATTCCTGCTCTTTTGGATTTTACCACCATATCATGTATGTATACTTCCATTGTCTTCCCTATTTGCCGCTTGAACAATTTATTTACCAACCGTTGATAAGTGGACCCGGCGTTCTTCAGGCCAAAGGGCATGACGTTGTAACAATATATGCCTCATTCTGACATGAATGCCGTTTTTTCTTGATCTTGTGGGTGCATTTTGATCTGATTGTAACCGCTCCAGGCATCAAGGAAAGTAAGTACCTTGTGTCCGACAGTGCCGTCCACCATTACATCGATATGGGGTAGTGGAAAAGGGTCCTTGGGGCAGGCTTTATTTAAATCTGTGAAATCCACGCACACCCTCCATTTTTCGTTTTTCTTAGGCACCACTACCACATTAGAGAGCCATTCAGGGTAGCTTACTTCTCTGATTTTACCTGCTGCCAAGAGACTATCTACCTCTTTGTTAATGACCTCGTTTCGTTCTGCCGCGAACTTCCTTCTTTTCTGCTGTTCTGGGATGCAACCCGGGTTCACGCTTAACTTATGTGAAATAACGGATGGGTCTATACCGACCATGTCATCGTGGGACCAAGCAAAACAGTCCATGTTTGTTTTTAGAAACCGAGTCAGCTGATCGTGCAGTTCTCCACTACAGGTTGCTCCAATTAGCACTGTTCTGTCCGGGTGTTCCTCGTCCAGGTCGACCTGGTCTAGTTCCTCCGAGGGTGGTTCCTATTATTCTTTCTAGGCGCCCCGGTCCTGTAATTGCTATGAGGGGAGCTTGGTTGTGGCTTTCAGGGCTTGAGTATAACAACTCCTGGATTCCTCTTGGTCCCTCTTTACCGTGACGGTGCCCCATGGCGTTGGGAACTTGAGACATTGGTGATATGTTGAGGGGACCGCCTTCATCTGGTGTAGCCATGGTCTTCCTAGTATTACGTTGTAAGTAGTTGGACCCTCAATGACTAAGAACCTTACCAATTTGTTAACCCCCTCAATATACGTTAGAATGGTTATCTCACCTACCGAATGTGTTGTTTCACCACTGAATCCCACCAGGGGTACAAACTTCTTTATCAGATTCTCTTTGTCGAAACCCATGATTTTGAGAGTTTCCAACATAATGAGGTTCACAGAACTTCCCTTATCTACTAATACTTTTCGCACGGTGCAGTTTCCAAGGGATAACGTTATGGTCAGAGCATCATGATGTTGTTCTGTGCCGTTTTCTATGTCAGTTTCATCGAAAGTTACCAAGGGTAAATCACTCTGGCTCACTCTGTATGAAGTTTCTGGATGATCCCCTTTACTTTCGGTGGCTTTCCTTTTAGCTGCGGAGTATGTCAAACCTGATAACTCGGATCCACCTGTTATCACGTTAATAATCTTTGAGCATATAGGTGGAGCAGAAGGAAGCACCTGGTTTGTTGTTTCTCTCCCGTCCTGCTTGCCCCCACGTGATAACAGGTGGTCTAGGTTTCCCTTGCGTACCTGGAACTTCACTTCCCTGCGTAACCTGTAACAATCCTCTGTTCGGTGTCCGATATTCTGATGCCATTCACACCTCTTACTACTGTCTCTGTCATCATTGGGCCGGCTCTGCGTAGATGGTTTGGGCCACCTCAATTGGTCACCTAAGCCTCTTAGTGCTTTCAGCAATCCTTCCATTCCTGTGTTGAATCCGTACTCAGATAGCTTAGGTGGATGTGGAGAGTCATCGACTTGCTGGGTTTTTTCTGCTACTCTACTGATATTGGGCCTGCTGTATGGCTTAGCTCGCTCGTCTTTCTTTTCCGTTGAGATTTTCCTGTTAGCTTTGTCGGAGTTTGTCATTCCCTTTCTGGCATGTATGTCCTCTTCTAATCTTAGTGCCGCTGTGGCTCTTTGCTGGACTTCTTCGAATATTTCACACGGATACATCGTTAATTCTTTGTAGAGATATGATTCCTTATCCAGGCCCTGCCTGAAGGCATTGATGGCGGTGGATGTGTCGTAGCCTCGTATAGAGACTTTTTCTGCGTTGAACCTGGTGACGTAGTCCTTGATTGATTCGCCGATCTCATGAACAATCCTGTATAGATCGCTTGGCTGCTTGGGTGTTCTCCGGCTGCTAGAGAATTGCTGATTGAAGGCGTTGACCAAGTCAGCGAATGAGGATATGGATCCATTAGGTAAGCCAACAAACCATTGTAGCGCTGCCCCGGTTAGGGTCGAACCAAATCCTTTACACATACATGCTTCCTTCGAAGCCCCTGCTGCTGTAGTCACCATCATTTTCTGCTTGAATTGGCTAATGTGATCACATGGGTCTGTGGTCCCATCGAAAAGAGTCATTGTTAGGACGTTGAATCCTTTTGGCAAGGCAACTGCGGCTATATCGTCGGTGAAAGGCGAGTCGGCGTAGCTTTCTGGAGCAGCCATCTCCATGGGTAATGGCATCCCCGGGACTCTCCGGAGGAGGCTGCGTAGTTCCTGATACTGCTGCTCTATATATGCCTCTCTCCCGGTGGGTCGCTGGTGCTCCCACGGTTGGCGCTCCACTGCTCTTGTGAAATTTCGTTGTCCCGAGATTGGCGGTTGGTGTATTTCCAATGCTGCTGCAGCCAGGCCGCTCTCCCAGGTGTACTCGGTTAGGTTTGGGATTGGAGCTCTGGTCACCGGGATTGTAGCTACCATTCTACTTTGATGGCGTCCTTCTGCATCTAACATGGGCATCAGGTCTTCGTGTATCGGCTTGTCGTCTGGTGTCAGTGCTCCCAGTCCTGTTGGGACCAGGCCTCCTCTCGGTTGTGGTGTTGTGTCCATGTCCAACCTGGTTGCTATGTCGTGTGGCAGCGCCCGTGTCTGCCTCTGATCCCTGTCTGCTCCCGAGGGTCCCCTGGATCTATCTTCCTGCATCCAAGGAGTTGAATTGGCAGCATGGCTTCTTAATTTGTTGATCTGGGCTCGGAGGAAATTGTTGTCTTCTTCCATCTGGGATCTCATGCTCCTATTTTTGTTCTGCATTGCTCGGATTGTCTTTTCTAGGGTGTCCAATCCGCTTATTACAATGCTGGTGGGACTCGGAGGAGTCTGAGCTTGTTGTTTGGATTGTCCTCCTTTCTCAGGCTGCGGAATTCCTTGCCGGCCCTGGATGGCTCCCGAATCTTTAGCCTGGATCCTCTCCGATGACTGGCTTGCTATTGCCTGGGAACTTTTACTTTGTTTGACGGCTGGTACCTGGATGGTACTGGTGGGTTGAGCCGAAGCTGTGCGAGCCGTTGCTGCTGAGGGAGATGGTGCCCGTGTTGCTGGGGCACCGCCTGCGTTGCCTGAGCTAGTTTCTTGGTGTCCGGACATGTTGTTTTTGCGGCGTAGACTGACTAACGAAGACGACCACTATGCCCCCACGGTGGGCGCCAAACTGTTTGTGTAAATTTCTACCAATTTAGGGTTAAAGCGGTCTTAACGTTAGGTCTGAATTATGATTGTTCGTTTATTGTATGGTAGTTTAGATGCGTAATGTAAATGAATAACACAAACAATTTTGTTGACGTGGAAAAATCGATATGGGAAACAACCGCGGGAGGAGACGGAATCCCACCAAGATTTCACTATAATTCGAGGGGAAATACAGTTCGGGCACTTATGCTATGCTATGGAGGCTTTAGTGTTTTTCTTGTATTTTTCTGATCCCCCTTGTTCTTTGCATTGAGGCTTCTTATATAGTGGAGTTCGCTCATCTAGGGTTTCTTGCTTTTCCTCTAAGTATCCCTAATTTGACACGAAATAAGACTTCCCTTCTTTGGATATGGTAAGTGATTGAGTTTCCATATACTTCTTCTACACGGATCCAGGATCCGTGCCTTGTGACGCACGCTGCTGCTGCTGCTGCCCTGGCCCCCTGGCATCTAACATCCTGCTATGCCTCCATATCCGCTGCCCCAGGTCAGGCCATCTCCAGATTTCGGGCCTAACAATATCGTATTTTGACAGTTTTTACCCAAAACAGTTTGGCGCCCATTGTGGGGCATGGTGATCGATTTCTATAGCCAAGTTGTCATCAAGTCAATCTCGGGTGCCATGTCGGCTAGCGAGCAAGATCTCATCACTATTTATGGAGTCAGCAGTAGATTTCCTCCCCGGAATTCAGCCGAAAGCAAGCAGCAGATATGCTTCCTGGTATCCTCTAGAAATCTCGCAGCAGATCTGCTCCCTGAAGTCCCAGTAGAAACCTGCAGCAGATCTAGTCCCCGGAATTTCTTCAGACGTCTGAGTTCGGCAGCAGATCTGGTCCCCGAAATTCCTTCAGACGCCTGAGACTGGCAGCAGATCTGGTCCCCGGATGTCCTTCACACGCCTGAGTCCGGCAGCATATCTGGTCCCCAAAGTTCCTTCAGACGCCTGAGTCCGACAGCAGATCTGGCCCGCGGAATTCCTTCAGACGCCTGAGTCCGGCAGCAGATCTGGTCTTCGAAATTCCTTTAGATACCTGAGTTCGACAGCAGATCTGGTCCACGAAATTCTTTCAGACGCCTGAGTCTGGCAGCAGATCTGGTCCCCAAAATTCCTTCAGATGCTTAAGTCCAGGGAGGCAGATCAAACATATCAGGTTGGGAGGCAGATCAGGACCTCAGGAATCTCTGGCCCAGATAGGCAATTCCCTGAGGAGCTAGTCACCAGACTACAACTTGGGGGGCCAACATATAACCATTCTTCCATGATGACCAAATTGTAGGCTATGTCAGGTACCACCTTATCTATTGATTCCGTTGGAGCTAAAATTCTCCTTTCTGCAGAAATTTCAGCCAGCAGGAGTTAGAATGACAATCTGGAGCCATTGCCACATAACTCCAGTAATCAACAACCCTAGAGGTTATATCTCTACAAGAGTATCATCACAGAGGTAACATCTGTGGTACTATTCTGCCCATCCCTAACCCTCTTGCAGAATCAGGAAGCCTGGTCAATAGCCAGGAGAGAGGTAATATATCAATACGAACAGGGAAACCTGGACCACCTGCTACTACGCGGGGGCAAGGTCTAGTAAATTATGCTCCACGAATCAGGTTCTACCCTCTACACTTCCTATTTGTCCTAGAATAATATACGTGATAACAGGTGGATCAGAATTGTGCGACCTAACATACTAAGTAGCAAAAAAGGCATGACACAGAAACAAAAAAAGATATCCTAAAGTCCTCCTGTAGAGTCAGCCATGGGAATATGCCACATGTCACATTCGACAAGGTAGATTCTCATGACACTCAGGGGCACCACCGTGATGCTCTCATCATAACATCGTACATAGAAACTACACCATGAGAAAAATCCTAGTGGTTACAGTAAACTCAGTCAACATGGGTAAGATGGACCCACAACTAATAGTGCTTACAGGTTCAGAGCATATAGGTAATCTTCTTCAACAATTGATTAAATTTCATAAAATTAACATGGATTTTTTCGTTTGATCCCATGATGATATGATAAGAACCAGACAAAATATAGCCAGCAGGCTGGACCCAGCCAAGACAAAAATAATCAGAATGCTGACCCCATCAACTCCAGGCAACTGTCACCCTCATAGGGTCAACAGCTACCAGTAATCAGTTTTTACAACGAGTATCCTAGCCATACTAGAACTCGAGAAACATCACAAAAACGAAACAAACAGAAAGGGCCAAGCCCCGAAACTGATAAACAAAAGTCCGAACAAGTTAGGGGAGAGATCTATCTAAAAGGATCCATTCCTCAACAGCTGTAACACCAGCTCCACCATCCAGCTCTACTTGATCTCTTCTTGTAGGAACTAGCTCTGGCTCGGAGACATCAGCAGCCTCAGCAGCATTTTAGGGGAGCTGACCTCATCAGCATCCAGAATTAGGTCCCCAGTACGCTGAGATCTAGCAGAATAAGGAAGTCTCGACCAGCTGCCTCCTCTCAAATTCAGGAAGCATGTGGAGCCAAAATCGGAAATTCAGGAAGCAGGAGGAACCAGAATCGGAAATTCAGGAAGCAGGAAGCAGGAAGTAGGAAGTAGGATGAAGGAGGGAGCAGAGTCGAAAATTGAAGAGGCAGGAAGCAGTCATCAGAAAGCAGTCAGAAAACACCAGAACGACAACCTGGATTAATTGTCGCAGCAACCCTTTCGCCAACAACCCAAGCAGTCAGAATCTAGCAGCAGCTTGGATAGGGAGCAGCACCTAGGAGTAGGAAGCGAAAGGGGGCAGATGCAGGTTATTTTACGGCATACTTGAGAGGCACCAGAAGCTCGATTGGGCGGAGAAGCATGAAAGACATTCACAAAACTGAAACACTATCTGAGCGCACCACCTCTGATGTCCAAACCAAAACAAGGAGAATCCTGGTCCCCATACCTATCAGTGGCTGAGACAATAGCCAATGTCATGCTGGAAGCCAGAATATTACTTCATTAAGATGCAGAGACCAGGTATACATCACTTGGAAAACTGGTTCTTGCACATGTTACTGTAACACCCGCAAATTTCTCATTTTGATATTTATAATTTATTTAACCGTTTAATTACTTTATTTTATATTTTTAAATTATTTAATTTAATTAATTCATTTGAAACATGATTTTTATAAAGGTAATATTTTAAAACTTAATTTATATAAAAATACGTATTTTAGTCGGATAGTAATAATAGTGACAATAATAATAGTTTTCCGTCTTAAGTTAATATAGACTTGAGATATTTTTTCGCCTTTTATAAGACCGTCACATTTTCACATGTGAGCCTAATTTATTCTCGATCTATCCCGTATAAACAACACATTACTCACTTTTACACCTAACTAAATTAATAATACTTTACTCTCACTCTCTCTCCCTCACAATGTTACCTGACCAATCCCCACCTTTCTTTCCATTTTTCCTTCTTTCTTCTTTTGCGTTTTACCTGTATAAATCGAAACAACAAACAGCAGAGCTTCAGACACCATTTTCGGGACCTTAAAGCTCAGATTTCATGCTCATTTCTCAACCTTTTTCCTTAATTTTTGTACCATTCTCTTCCTCTTTCCTTCCTCCTTCCTTCTAGGTAAGAAAGTCTCATTTTTGTGATGGTTTCATTTTTCGCCGTCTTATAAAAATGTCGTGTTTTAGCTTCTTTATGCCGTTTTCTTACTCTTTAATGAAGGATTTGAAGACCCGGAGTAAGACTCGTGCCTTGTGGACCATTTATCCGAAGAATAAGGAGCGTTAAAGGTAACGGTGATAGGTTACTTGAAAAAAAAGATAAAACTCCGTCTTATGTGTCGTTTACATGTCCTTGTTTGATAAAGTTTGGTTCTTTATACTTTTTCTCACTTGTATGCTCGAATTTATCGTGTTAAATTCTGTCTTTAAGCCCGGATTCGATTGTTGTTATTCATGAGGTAACAAAATGTTTGAGGAATAGGTTATTTCCTGTCGTATAGGTTGTGCTAATTTGCCTCTCACTACTGCTCGGTGAGCTGCTTAACGCGATTTTCCTCTTGTTTTGATGTAGTGACTTCTCTCCTGATTTGTTGTCGAAAGCATATAATTTTTTTAGTTTTGTAATGAATGGTTGGAGTAGAGTATTTTCGTGGCTACTCATTAGATTTTGTAGTGGTTAATCATGTTTCAGTCACGCTTTCCCGTCTCAACTCTGCCTTTTTATTTCCGTCGTAAATTCGAGTTGAACGACTGTTGGAACCTTGCCTTAAAATCGTGATAGGGGACGTTTTTGGATTCTGTTTTGGAGGACAAAATATGTCTTCTGAATTGTTTTCTTGCTTGTTTGTCTCACGTTGATGTTGCCATGTGTACATTCTAAAATCTTGCTTTAAAACGTTTGTCTTGGACCCATTTTTGTTGCGGGTTTTCGGGACTCTTTCACGGTTGTTTTGGGCAGCCGTGGGTGGTTCTTTTGAGTGGTAAAGATTGTTTGTATTTATGGTGAAATGTGTGCATAAATATACACATCCATCTTAAGCTTGTCATGTATCCGACTTTTGGTTACATGGTAGTTATTCGGGTGAGTATTGATGAGCATGGGTGGTGTTTGCTGGCTGGCCGTGGGCCGGGCATGGCGGCTGGGTGGTTATGGTGGCCAGCTGTGGGCTGGCGGCATGGCCACGACCTAGCCTCGGTTCGCGATGAGTTCGGGCAGTAGTCAGTTGGAATGCTGATTGAGTAGTATACATGCCTTATATGTCATTCTTTTGGTTTTAATTGTGGGCGCACCATCCTTTTCATTTTGGGCTCACCATCCTTTTTATTTTGGGCTCATTTGGCTTAAATTGTTGGATTCATTAGGTTTTGTTTGTTGGGCTCCTTTGGCTTCATTTGTTAGGCTTATTTGGGTCATTTGTTGGGTTATCATGTCTAATGTGTTGGACTTGTCACATAACTTGATTGTTGGGACAAGCTTATGTTTTGTAGTGGGCTCATGAATGAGTCATGTGTGCTTGTTTCCGTAAATCTCACATAATGTAAATTATTCATTATCGCTTGTTCTACTATATCTAACCGACATGTTAAATTATGAAAGGAAATGTTGATTAATATGGTACAAGTATGAAATAATTATCGTAAATAATTACTCGGAGAGAGTCGTATTCTAATGATAATGCCTTTATGCTATACCTTTTTGCTTGACTTATCTTTACGCCTCTTTCAGACTATCCTGCCGATTGTGGGTTTACCTCATATCTTCCGCCTCTTTCGGACCGTCCTGCCGATTGTGGGTTCTCGATTTTCGATTTAGGGTTCGGGTCTTGGATGCGGTCTGTCCTGCCTTATGTCGAATCGAGAACTGTGCTTTGTCCCCGAGAGTCGCGATTTAGACTAGGGGCGAGTCTTGGGAGTACCATTGTCGTCCTACCAGGGGAATTATATATATATATATATATATATATATATATATATATATATATATATATATATATATATATAGAGAGAGAGAGAGAGAGAGAGAGAGAGAGAGAGAGAGAGAGAGATAGATAGATTTGGGATCCGGTGAGAACCACCAAGATAATGAGAACTGTGAGAACCTCTTTAAGGGCTGAGATTAAACATATGTTGAACCTCTCGAATGGCTGAGATTAAACATTGTTTGAGAATAGTCCAACCCATATCACCCATCATTTTTCAATCATTATCACGTGTTTTCCTTCCTCATTATTCTTGTTGATTTCGAGCAGCATAACTCTGATTTCGACCAAAATACTTCATAAATCCGACATCAATTTTGCTTTCTTCTTCGTTCTCATTGATTTGATCATCGATTCTTCTGATTTCGAGCAAATTACAATTTAGGTAATTCCTCAATTCCCCCAATGTCTTTCTTATTCATCCGTTTTGATGACTTTTATGATTCAAATTAGCTGATTAGGGTTCTATTTCTGTTTTGTACTTCTTTTGTTGATTTCCGTTGATTTCAATTGTTGTTCGATTCAAGTTGCAAGTATTTATCGCTACCAATTTTATCAAATAGAACAATAAAAATGAGGCGGATTTGGTATTAGTGAAGATTGCAATCAGATGATTTTTGAGTAAAGTTTGCACTTTCTAGTGATCTTGAATTGATGTCGTTCTACTTGAATTAAGTTCATTAGAGGAAAAAGTGGTCTAACCAAAAGATATTTGTTATCTGATACATCGATGTTGATTGGCAGACAATGTACAATGAATTTATGCAATAAATATTCAAAGCAACAGGGATTTTAGTGCAAAGCTTTCAAGATATGGTCGTGTTCGTCTTTTTCCTGAAGTCGATCTCTACACTGCTCCTACTCCTACTGTGAGTGCTTATGCCATTGTTTTCTTTGCGCATTGTTGTAAACTTTATGTATGTTTTCCCATTTTCTATATCATGAATCACTTATTCAAACTATCTCTTGATAGTCGGTTGGACTGTAATGTGTGCCTTAATTAATGGCCTCGATTGTGCATTGTCCGAAATTTATGATTCATCTAAGCTATATTTTGCTTGCTGGATAGAGTAGTTAAACTTCTCGTGAACGTAAATGACCGTTCACATAAAATAGAAATATAATATATCAAGTATTAATTTAGCAATGTGGAATTAGCTTTCTAGCTGCTAATTTTGCTTGCTGTGAAACTTTCCGAGCGAATCAAAATGTTGTCGTTTGTACAAGTTATCGTCCGAGACCATCTTATAGTCATGTGACCTATTTACCTATATATTTACATGATGAATGTCAAGTTGTCATGAGCCTTTTAGTACTTTAACCAAATGATATTTGCCATTTGATACATCCATGTTGATTGACTATTGGGCATGTTGGTTGTCTCTTTTTAAACTCGAGAATGAGTGAGGGGCCTCCATGTAATGAGTGTAACTGTGTAAGCCTTTTATCTTCTAGTGAACGATCTCAAGGTTACGAACTTATGGTAACAATACTATTTGTGTAGATGCATTTTGTTAATTGTGTGGTAAGAAGCCTAGTGCTTGCAACTGTTTTTCAGAGAATGAGTGAATGATGTGATTTACTTATGTCTAGAAAGCCAGCTCTGCCTTGTTTTACTGCAGATATTTGGAGTTTATACACGGCTTTAGTTGTTTAGTTTGTTGGTGAAATTTTTTCGTGTAACAGTGTATCATTCCCTAAGCATGTGTCAATGTTCTGGTAAACTATGTATTGTTCCTATGTCACTGCATCTCGGCCTTTTCATGTAAGTGCGCAGACCTAACATTTGGACTTGGGCAAAATTGTTGAACACTTTTTTTCTTTTTGAGTCTAATATCAAGTCTTCGTTGGACACTTGGAGCTTTGATGTGTACCCATGGGGGTTACTTATATCTCTGTCCAAAATATAGTTCTTTATTAGTTTAGTTTTTGACTTGATAGACCTATGTATAGTATGGTGTGCCTAAAATAAGGTTCTATGTATATTATACACATGAAATAAGGTTCTATGTGCATTAAAAAGTTTTTCAGATGCATTAGTTGGTTATTATGATACTAATTACGGTTGATTAAGGACGTTAATTTTATATGAGCATGAAATAAGATTCTATGTGCATGAAATAAGGTTATATGTGCATGAAATAAGGTTCTATGTGCACGAAATAAGTGTTCTATGGGCATGAAATAAGGTTCTAAGAGCATGAAATAAGGTTTTATGTGCATTAAAAAATTCTTCAGTTACATCAGTCGATTATATTATGATACTAATTACTGTTGGGTAAGGATGTTAATTTTATATGGGCATGAAATCAAATTATATATGCATGAAATAAGGTTCTATGTGCATGAAATAAGGTTTTATGTGCAAGAAATAAGGTTCTATGTACATGAAATAAGATTTAATGTATTTACCGGCTCTTTTATATATGTAACTACAAGGCATTTTAGTGTATCTATCTATTACAATCTTACTAAAATGTGAGAAACATTTCAGTGTAGTACTTATGTCGGTTATTTTGTACTCACATTTGTTTAGCGTATTTTAAAGGCTATTAGCTCAATGGTAGAGCAATGTGCAAATATTGCACAAAGGTATGGGTTTGAGTCCCATATAGCCTATTAAATTGCAAAATCTCATGCTAGGAACAAGTCATGAACTCATGATGCGAGCAATATAATACAATTATGATTAAGGAGGCCATAATTATATTTAGGCAATGATGTGAAGACAATGATCAAAGTCAAGCAAGAAACAACAATGAGAATGATGAGCGAGTGTAATAGCTTGATTAGCTTCACAGTGATTAGAAGTTCAACATAGTCATTTCAAATACCACCATATATATCAAAACTGTTACCATAAATGCCATACTTGAAATAGGATCACCAATTACATATAATTTTTCAATCTTAAGAAAAAGAAAGAATGGTATTTCATAGCCAATATGGGAGTCGAACCCATATTTTGTGCATTGCACAATGCTCTGCCGTTTGAGCTAATTGGCTTTCAAGTACGTAAAATGTAAATATTCGTAATGATTCTACTCGAGTACTAGGAGTCCTAATTAAGGTAGCTTGTTGCTCAATATGATAAGGTGATAATATGACACTGTCATGGTAATGAACCAATTGAGATTCTAATTGACTTATTTTTGATGGGAAAGGTTTAAGAGACTGTGTTAATATGTAAAGGATCTCTAACATTACAACGTCACTGGATTTAGGGGTTCATGTAAATTTATAGAGAAGTATTTGGTCCCACTTTCTCCATCAGGTAGCTTAGGTTTGACATCAACTGTAGTGTGTTTTTTTATTTTTCTTCTTTACACCTTCTACTACTAGTCTCAATAATGCTAGATGATCAACCTGATTTGGTGGAAAGCAAGGATGACTTCTGATATAGGAAACAATAATCCTCTATTTTCAACCTGAAAGGAATTACACATCATTCGAATGCACTTAATAGCGGATATCATACTATCATAAGGGGCTTAAAGGAGCACATGTTGGCACCCGACTCATCTGATTTAATCTGTTTACACTAAGCGAGTATAATGCACGTATAAATACGCCTAGGTGCATAGAAATATTCAGTAGATGCACGAAAATAACCACTACATACACAAAATAAGCATTAATAACATTAACAAAGGAAAGTGAAGCTGTGCATTTCTTGAAGTCAGCTATGTAACATATTCCCTAAAGAATTTCTATTGTTCTAAGTAGGATATGTAATCAAGGTTGAGAGGAGCACATGTAGGCACTCGACTCATCTGATTTGATCTCTTTACACTAAGCGAGTATAATGCACGTAGAAATACGCCTAGGTGCGTAGAGATATTCAGTAGATACACGAAAATAACCAGTACATACACAAAAAATAAACATTGATAACATTAACAAAGGAAAGGTGGTTGTGCATTCCTTGAAGTCAGGTTTGCTACATATTAATGAAAAGTAAACAAACTTACTAAAACGTTTATAAATTTCATTTCCCATGAGGCGATCATCCGTGCTAGCCCCTTGGCTCCGCCAGTGGTTATAGCCAATACAATGACTATTATTTGGAACATGTGATCTGCACACAAGACTTTACGGGTTTACTTATTAGTGTTGTTTATTTTCTCTAAGATAAAATTAAGCTATCAACTATGTTGGGTGGATGAGCTAATAAGAGGAGTAGTTCAATATTTGAGTTTGAATAACAGGATTAATATGTCTATTAAGCTTATTAACTACTCAAGATAATTACTCACAGTTCTTACTAACTGATATAACAACACCAAGTGCACATAAATCCCAAATATACAACAATTCAACAAGAAAACAAAGAGAACAATTTACATTGGCTCTTACTGGCGGTCTGGCACTAGATTCCTTTTGCAAAGAAATCCCACTCAATGCGCAACGCCTTTTCATACCGTAACACGAAACAAATCCTGTATATCTATGTACGGTGAATAACGTTTTTGAATCAGAATAAAGCATGTTTCCCAATTGTTCTATTGATGTTGTTCCTTGACTTTTTAGCTTAAATAAACTATCAATCGAAAAAACAAAGAGAATGCCGAAAGCAAAAAAATGTTCCCAAGAGAAAGCATAAACAGAACATAGCCATTAATCTCAAACTCTCAAAGTACTATGAGTTTTTGTTGAAAATCATATTACGAAAAAAGAGGACAAATAATTACAAACAATGATACAAAAAAAAGCTTAATATACTGCTATTTCAATCAACCTAATTTACTGATATTTCAATCAAAATCATTCAAGATTGTACGGTTTATGAACCCTAATTTACTGCTATTCTAGTCAAACTAATTCAATGTTGCATCAATTTAGGTTAAAATCGAATCAATCATAGAAATTTTACAACAAATCATTGTGCTATTGTTATAATTCGGAAATAATATCTTCTAATTAAAAAATTGAATAAATTTAAACATGAAACTTACCTTTGTCAATGGTGGAGAAGGAGGAGTATTACGATGGTCGATGACAATGAAGAAGAAGAAACGTGGTGGTCAGCGACGGAGAAGCGACGAAGAAGCTGGAAAAGTGCGGTAATCGAATGAGGTGAAAGATAGAGACTGTGTGGTTTGTAATAATGATGGAGAGAGTCTAAAGTTTATCTGACCCGGCCCCGACAATACTTAGTCATTGGAATCGTGTATGATCCCGCGCTTATTAGATGGTTTAGAGGTTCTCATGGTTCTCATTATACTAGTGGTTCTCACTTGATTCCAACCCTATATATATATATATATATATATATATATATATATATATATATATATATATATATATATATATATATATATATATATATATATATATATATATATATATATATATGAGTAGTAAAGGTCTTGCTTGGTTATAGATATTGTTATATATCTTTCAAGGCAAGAGTTGTGCCTTGTATTGTTTGGTTGTGAGAGTCTTAGTCCAATCGGATACTAGAGGTGAGCTATAAGCCCTCTAGTTGCGATATGATCATCGGGATTGAGGTTCCCATCCGTTCTTATGGTGAGATGCAAGCCATAAGTATGTATGTGACATTGGTAGCCACGTCCCGTGTAATGTTTGCTAAGTGGTTTTCCATGTAATGGCTACGGTTTATATTTTTGTAATTTGCATTGATTGACCCCTTACTTAACTGCTTCACATGATTCGGATTCTAATCTCACATTTATGTTATATTTTCTTGAAATGCGTGCTTTGGTATAAATTACTGTATTCTTGTCTTTCATATTATTTAATTGTCTCACACGAATAGTTGAATCTTTATTATGCCAATGTTGATCTATCTTGTTCCATCTCATTGAATTGCCATGTTTAAATATAAACTTGATATTCATATCTTTTGTAAGTATCTTACATGACTTACCTGTTTTAGTTCTTTGTTATGTTCATTTTGACAATTTGTGGCTGGGAAAACCTTGAGTTATTCCCTCACTGATTGTGGTGTTCATGTTTACATGAATGACAGGTACTAGTTGGAGCATTTATGGGATGAAGATATGTGAGCTAGAGAGCACCTTGGACTAGTAATTGGTTTAGTAGGATTGCTTAGACTCACCTTTTATCATTTTGTCATTCGAGAGATATATTTTCCCTCACCTTGACTATCACGTTTGTATAATTTAATCTTTATTTCCGCATTCTTTATTTGTGTTTCAGTTTTTAATGAACCCGCGCTTTAATTTTTAAAAGTTTTAAAAATTTCCTAATTTCCGCTTGAATTTATAACTTATATTTCCGCGTTATTGCGAGGGTTCACAGTTACATCCTTCTACAAATTGCATTCTTATTTTTAGTCTAGTAATGTCCATGTGCTAACTGATTACCCCTGAAAGCCATTATGGGTAAACCATAGATATCAGGAGGGATGACCAATTGAACCACACACATAAGTGCTTACAACATGAAATCCGAACCTCGGACGACCATTAAGTCACAGACCATGGTAGACTCTATACCTACTTTAGTCAAGCACCTCAAACCTAGGTGGATAAAAGCACCCCCCCAACCTAGAGGGAGACATGGGACCTAGAGTTGGACGTAGCGCACTGGTAGGGCCAACAATATAAGGGGAACAGAAGTAGGCCTGGTACCTACGAGGGAAGCAGGACAGGCACCTAAGAAATCCAGACACCTGATCGTCCGAGCTTACAGTGGTCTTGGAAGTCAGGTACCTGAGAAAACCAAGCACCTGACCGTTCGAGCTTGCAGTGGACCTGAAAGTCTGGACACCTGAAAGTCTGACGCCTGAAAATCATACATCTGAAAGTCTGGACATCTGAAAGTCTGACGCCTGAAAGTCTGACATCTGAAAGTCTGACGCCTAAAAGTCTGACACCTGAAAGTCTGGCGCATGAAAGTCTGACACTTGAAAGTTTGACGCTTGTAAGTCAGACACCTGAAAGTTTGGCGCCTGAAAATCTGACATCTGAAAGTCTGACGCTTGAAAAGATCAGAAACCAGGCAAGTCCCCGGTCGGCAACCAGAACCTGGAAGCAGACGCCCTCATAACCCTAGGGGCAACATTCAAGCCAGGTATCTTATTAACCATACTTATCATTTTATATGCTACAATTAGCGGTGAGCAAAAGAAAGAAGATTCATATCCATAGGCCCATGCGCTGCTCCTAAGTTAGCTCATCAACTCGTAATTTCATTACTTTATTTATATTTTGTATAACTACTGCCTTGATCGTCAGAGGGTCGTTGGCTATGCCATCTGCCAGCCCTAGCAAAAATATTTCTTGCATGACCTGACAGGGCTGTCGTATACCTATTAAAAATAACTAACTAAACTAACTATATAGCTAGGGAAGTCAGGCCGATCTCCTCAGGGAGGCAAGATATCTGTAAGAGTCCGTCTATTTGGTCACAAAATGGGGGGTGTTTAATTTGGTTTTCTAAACCAAAAGGTTTAAAGGAAGAGAAACAGAGAAAAGAGCAATAAAGGCAGAAAAAGATGATAAACTATCAAATAAGAGAGGACATGTCAGGATTTCGGTTCACTACGGTAGTCCAGTGACTCAACCGTAAACAACTTAGATAAATTACTGCGAGACGGATATGGAAAGGTCCTTCCGGTCCACTTTCTATCCTAAATTACCACTAACTTAACTTCCGTCCTCATCAGGGTAGTCTACTATTCATAGCAGGTCTATTTAGTCCAATCTTCCGATCCAGGATTAAATTTAACCAGATTAAAAAGGTGACTCAGAAGCGTGCACTCAACTAAGTCGGTAAATACAATTATATTGCTATGGTGACAGAATTTCGCAATTAATTCATCTAACTTATTCACTACATCGTCACATTTCTACCGTAGATCCCCTAATCCCAACATGAAACAAGTTTAGCTACTCATATCGCTATTAATATTACCAAAACTAATAAAGATGAATGAACTAACAATAAACATAATGAAACGATAATTAAATTGCATAAAAGTAATTAGGGCAAAGAAATGAATGAAGTAAAACAAACAATTAAAGTAAATGAAAGAGAAATTATTATTATTAAGAAATGAGAAAGAGATTACAATCGCAAATCCGGCGTAAAAAACGACAAAATCCGAGCTAAATAACCCCGAAAGCAAAGTTACAGTGAAGGATGAAAGCAACACAGTCTTAGAAAAATGATAGATGATAATGAATGAATAAAAATTAGATAATGAATGCCTAAAAACCTAGTTAACGTAAGCTTAAATAGAAAATAAACTAAGTTCAATAACTAAAACAAGTTCACGGGTTAACTAAAGCCCACGAAAACCAAAATTACTCGATCGAGTAGAATAGAACCAGAGTAAAACCCCAGATAAGTTACTCGATCGAACACAAATGTTACTCGATCGAGTAACTCCACTTTCCAGCACTTCTTGATCGAGTAAAAATCCACTCGATCGATCAACCAAAGCCACAGAAACCACTCGATCGAGTAATAAAACCACTCAATCGAGTCTTCTTCCTTCAATTCAGCTTGTTCCGGGTGTAATTCCAGAGCAGTTACTTGTTACCACCTATGCTTGTAGAATGATGTCTTTGATTGAATCCTCCTTTCGGTCTCCTGAAACAATGAACAAACTGAGGGCTCGGCTTTGCACCGAGCGAACTCACTCCGACGCTCAAGTCAGTAAACTTAAGAGATAAGTTGTTGTTACTTGGTGAAGTATATTTTGTAGAGAGATAAGGAAGATATTACCAGATGAATAGTGATTCTTAGGTTAAATTGTGGATCCTTTCCTCAATGAGAGTTGAGGAGTATTTATAGACTTTCACCTTTTGTCACGTAGTGGCCAAGTGGCCAAGTGGCTAGCAGGTGGAAAGACTGATCTACCCTCGGCCGAGGGACCCATGGCAGGCCGGCGGGCCCTGTTGACTCGCCGCCGAGGGATCTTGGATATGAGTTCGCGGATGTGTGCCCCTGGTAGCTAGTTGCCCCGCCGGGACCCAAGAGACAGCCGACAGTGCGTCGGTTAAGTTAGGGTCATCTAAGTCGTTGACTTGCTTGTGGATATCTTTGACCTTGCTCAATATGTTGACTCTGTCAGCGGGTGCAGAATATGCCCCATCAATTTGCCCCCAGCGTAGTCTATGCCGTGGTATGGGCTCCGATGTGTGTTGAGCGTATATTCTGTGTAAGACCAAATTTTACGCCCGCTTCTTCTACCTCGGCTTGGTTCTGCTTAGGCCGTACCATATCCCCCTCCACATGGATGTGTAAAGGGCATCCGATGTGGAAAAGAAAGTGACGCTTGGCCGAGACCTGGGTTGAGAGTGCTTAGGTTGTTTTTGATTGCCCCGGCCGTGCTACCTAGCTTGGTTGATCATGTGGCGGCGGAGAACAGATACTTTAGGAATTTGTTTAGGAAGATGAATAGGCAGAGAGATATGAAGGGGCGTGTTGAAGACGCTTGGTCACTGTTGCATTGATTGACGTTCAACTGTTGCAACGATTGTCATTCCGTGGTTGCATGTCCGACACGTGTCGTTCATTGATTGGTGACGTTTCATGGGTCGTGCCCCGATTGGTCCTTCTTCGTGGGCTTTCCCCTATAAATAGGGCAGTTATTCCCTGAAATTGGCCACCAATTTCATTTTCTCTAAAATTTTCTTCTCTCTAAACTTTCAAGGGCTTCTCTCTCTTCTAATCTTCAGAGTCGTCACTTCGGCTAGTGCTTTCTTTCAAGGTAAACAAACAAATTTTTCTCAATCTCTTATTTTGTTAAGTAATTGTTGCTACCATGTCTTCTGCTGATGCCGGACCTAGTAACCGTGCGCCGGGGGGTTCCCCGTCGCGTCTTGATGAGGAGGAGATACTAGACGCCATCCCGATAAGGTCTGGGGGCCCTAGGTCTCCTTCTCCCGAAGTTGATCCAAAAGCTTTGGAGGATTGGGAGGATGATGATGATGTTGATGATGACGGTGATGATGTTGGAAGGACTCGTCCTAATGAGGGGAGGCAATACATCATGGATCACGGCGACGCCTGTAAGGTCTGCCCTGACCATGCCTGGACCCATAAGTTAGCTAATTGTTCCGGCGAAACACTTTTCGAGGGCCATTTCTACTTCGGCAGGGGATACAAAATTTTTATCCCTGAGGAGGGTCAGGCCGTCTGTTGCCCTCCACCGGGTTGCACCGGCGTATACATCCGGCACCTGGAGTACGGGCTCCGGTTTCCGCTGAATGAATATGTTATGGCCATCATTAGAGCCATGAACGTCGCCGTGGCCCAACTGCACCCGTTGGCTATTAGGACCATAGTCGGCTTTGTCTGGCTCTGTCTCTTCAAGGGGGAGGTCCCAACGGTTAATTTATTCCGTCGGCTTCACCACCTTCGGCCGTCGTTTCCCGGTCGCGTCGGATGGTACAACGTGATAATGGAGCCGGGTTACGTCTCTGTTGATAAGCTTTCTTCCTGCAAAGACTGGAAAGATCGGTGGGTGTACGTTGAGGTGCCGGATGACTATCCGCTGCCCCGGTCCTTCCAGCACCAAGTTAATTTGCGGTGCGAGACTAAGGCGGAGCATGACAAATGGGTCACCCGGAATAAGCTTAAGATGGAAGCCAGCAAGGTCCCTCTTAATGCGGATGAGAAGCTGGCGATGAGGCTTTTTTAGGCGGAGAAGAATGGGGTGCCGAAGAGATGGATTCCCCCGACACAGATCATTCTTCAGGATGAGCTGCTCTACCATGTCGGCCTCATACCGGCCCTAGCACATGGTGAGTGGGGTCAGTGTGAGGCCCATCTCTGCTCTCAATGTTTCTGTTTCTTGAACTTCGATTTATTTCTTCTACTTAACTCTTACTTTGTTTCCTTTGCAGACCACTTTGGACCGGACCTGTCTGAGGATATCCTCCGGAGAATGGGGCTTGCCAAGGACAAGACCGTTGCTGATTTGCATCCTAAGGCTCTAGCCCGTGATCGCAGAACGTCGCCGAATGATCTCATGGATCAGCAGCTGAGAGGCTTGAATGTGGAGGCGGCCCAGGCTAAGGTTGCTAGTAACATGCCGCGCCGAACGCGGAAAACAAAGTCTTCGGCGGCGACGGCGTCGACATCAATTCCACCTCCCATCCCTTCAGTCCAGAAGGAGACGGTGGTGATCGTTGACATTACCAATGGGGGGACTCCGATGCGGAGGGATCTCCCCTTGTCCGTAAGAGGAAAGAGCCTGCCCCGCCGCTAATGCTTCGCGCACTCTGCTGCTATCGCCGCCACTATCGCGCTCTCGCTTCTCTGCTGCCGCAAGGAAATGCGTCCTCCGTCTAAGAAGGCCAAGCATGGTACGATTTATCCTGTGGCTCGGACTTAGCCGGTTCATTAGGCGTTCCCGATGACAGCTCTACGGTATGTCCATGTATGTTGACACGGATGCTTTAATTGAATTTTTGTAGATCAACCGCTGCCGTCTACCGGTCACACTATTGAACGGCATGCCGAGAAGAAAATCTGGCTTTGCAAGTGGTCAAGATGCCACTGTTGTCACCTCCTACCCTCAACCTACCCCCTTACAGATTAAGTCGGAGGGCCTGAGTTTGGCCAGGTTGCTGTCGAAGTGGGCTGATACGGCCGGTACTCTTATTGTGGAGCAAGAGAAGGCCATTGCTGAAGCTGCCCCACAGCTCGAGCGGCTCAGGCTCGAACTCGACGCTGCGAACAAGGAAGCCGAGAGGGCCAAGGCTGAGGCTGAGGAGGCAGTCCGTGCTGAGAGAAAACTCAGGGAGGATGATGTGACCATAATTGGCGCATATTTAGCCCCCGAATTACCATTGTTTCCATGCTTTTTAGTGCCTATTTGGGTCATTTCTTATCTTTAGTTCTTTGTTTTGCATATTCTTTGAGATTTTGATCCCTTGGTAGGAAAGGAGTAAGAATCTTGCATTTTCATGGCAAAACGAGGCTAAATTGATTGTATTCAATGACCAAGCATCAAGGAGAGACAAGACTAGAAGGCCTTTGTACATATCTTAGTAGAAGAGCAATGTTGAGAAAAGGATCCTTGCGTCCCCGAGGAAATCCCCAAGGAATTTATGAAGAAAAGGGAAGAAAAGAAGAAGAATTGAAGCTGACCAACAATCCGAACGGATTGTACCAAATCCGCCCGTCCGTCCAGCCCAATCCGAGCGTCCCACCTTGGAATCCGCTCGGATTCCCCAAAGACAATCCGAGCGTCCCTCTCTTGAATCCGCTCGGATTCCTCAGTCCAGATCCGGCCGTCCCGACTCCAATCCGCACGGATTTCAATGACAAAGACGTTTTTCATTCTTCAAGCTACGAAAAGAGAAGCCCTTCTCTCAGAAAATACCGGATTCTCCTTGCTCAACTTAAAAAGTGTAATTACTAGTTTAGCCCTTAGTTAACCCTAATGTATCCTCCCTAATTTTCACTATAAATACCCCATTAGTCTAATTAGAGGAGCATGTTCTTCTTATCAATATTTAGAGTAGTTAATATCAATCAAATCTCTCTTTAATATTGTAATCAAGTATTAATCAAGTTTTAATCCAAGTTTTAGTTCTTTAATCTCTCTCTTGTTCTTCCTTTATTTTGGGTAATTAGAAGATTATTGGGTTTATTGGGAGATTGACAACCTTCCATCAATCATCAAGTTCTTCTATTATTCTTCGCATTATTATTTTGGAATCATTAGTAGGTATAATCTCTTAATCCCTTTTTAATTATTGTTAATTACTTTCATTTATTCATCATGTTTCATTATGTTAGTATGATTGACAACCTTTCTAGCATGATCAACATAATAATGAGTGAGTAGTCTCTTAGCTACGGTTTAATGGGTGATTAGGGGAAACCAACATGGGGAATGATTCATGCTTAAATCAATATGCTTTCATATCTTATTTGCTTGCTTGTTTTGATCTTAATACATGCACATGTTATATTTGATGAAATGCTAAGCCTATGAATCCTTGCATTTACTATCATCTCCTATCTTTTCAATGAGACTTGTAAGACATAACCCAACTCGAGTCTTGTTAGACCATGCATGTGTTGAGTAGGAAAGATTAAGTCGACTTGTAGGTGTTGTACAATCTAATCGATTCGGCTCCGGGACCCAAACTTTCCTAGGATTGTAAGATATAACCCAACTCAATCCATCACAACAATAATTGCTTGCTTATAATTTGAGAACATGTTTGTATGATCATATCCCATGATTCCCCTATGAACCCATGACACCCTAGTGCCTTTAATCAATTGTTTACACCCCTTATTTTATTCATCTTGCTAGTTTATTTTCATTGTTATTTTAGTTTAGTAACCTTCTACACCAACTCAATTTGTGACACCCCCTAGACACTACTAGTTACAATAGAATTCTCATTTCAATACCCGTCCCTTGGGATCCGACCTTTACTTGCCTCTTTACTAATTGTAGAGTTGTTTGTGAAGTATAAATTGTGTTTTGTATCGACCATTGACCAACGACCACATATGCTTAATTGTGAACACGAAATGGACCCGATCAAAAATGGCGCCGTCGCCGGGGACGGTGTTTAATTGATTTAAGATTTCTTTTATTGTTATTAGTTGTGTCTCTTTCACCTTGGGGAAGTAAAATTCCTCAAGGTTTGCTCTAATCGTTTTCAAGTTGTTTGATATTTTGCGAGAATGGATTTCATAGATTGTTTTGTAGAGGACCACTTGAGTATCCCTTACTTCAAGGATCCCATGCAAGCATTAGAGGCCTTAGAAGCAAGTAAGGCTAAGAGCATGTATTGGGAGTTGGAGGTGGATCTCTTTGAGGCCGCTCTAGCTAACAAGGAACTTACTCATGCACAATCCGAGTTAGTGCATAATATTCTAGTGGAAGCATGTCAACCCATAGAGGATGAGCAATCCATCCTAGAGGATATTCTACAAACTCAAGAGCAAGAGGAACCCATCATGGAATTCGAATATGATGAAGTTCATGAAAGTGAAGAAGAGTATGTCATGAGAATGGAATGTTTAATGGAGATGGAGCAAATTCTCAATGAAACTCCAAAGGAGGAAAGTGAGGTACAAACTCCTACTTTGAAACCCCTTCCCCCAAATTTGAAATATGCTTATCTTGATGAACCAAAGACCAAACCCGTAATTGTTAATGATAGACTTGATGATGACCAATTGGAAAAATTACTTAATGTGTTGAAACAACATGAGAAGGCTATAGGTTATAGTCTAGATGACCTTAAGGGGATAAGTCCCAACTTTTGCATGCATAGGATTCATCTAGAGTACGACCATAGACCTACCATTCAACCCCAAAGAAGATTAAACCCCCACATGCAAGAAGTTGTCAAAGGAGAAGTCATGAAATTACTTGATGCGGGAATCATATATCCCATATCGGATTCTTTGTGGGTTAGCCCCGTCCAAGTGGTACCTAAGAAAGGAGGTACTACGGTAGTGACAAATGAAAAGAATGAATTAATACCCACAAGAATGATCACCGGTTGGCGTATGTGCATAGACTACCGGAAATTGAACTCCGCAACAAGGAAAGATCACTTCCCCTTACCATTCATTGACCAAATGCTTGAGAGGTTAGCCTCTAACAAATTCTTTTGTTACCTTGACGGGTATTCGGGATTCTTCCAAATCCCTATACACCCGGATGACCAACATAAGACCACTTTCACATGCCCTTATGGCACTTTTGCATATAGAAGGATGCCTTTTGGATTATGTAATGCCCCCGCTACTTTCCAAAGATGCATGATGAGTGTCTTCTCCGATTACCTAGAGACCATAATGGAAGTTTTTATGGATGATTTTAGTGTTTATGGAAAGGACTTTGACTCATGCTTGCATAATCTTTCTCTTGTATTGCAAAAATGTGAAGATGTTAGCCTTGTTTTGAATTGGGAAAAGTGTCACTTCATGGTCAATGAAGGAATTGTTTTGGGTCATTTAATTTCGGAAAAGGGCATCGAGGTCGATAAAGCTAAAGTTGAGGTGATAGAGAAACTCCCACCTCCCGTGAATGTTAGAGGGGTGAGAAGTTTTCTCGGTCACGCGGGTTTTTATCGTCGTTTCATAAAAGATTTTTCGAAAATAGCAAAACCCCTCACTCAACTTTTACTTAAAGATGCCCAATTCCAATTTACTGATGAGTGTGTTGAAGCTTTTAATAGAATCAAAGAAGCATTAATCTCGACACCAATCATTCAACCCCCGAATTGGGAGTTACCTTTCGAGATTATGTGTGATGCTAGTAACTACGCCGTTGGAGCGGTTCTTGGCCAACGGGTAGGGAGAGCTCTTCATGCCATCTATTACATAAGCAAGACCCTCGACCCCTCCCAAGTGAATTATGATACAACCGAAAAGGAGCTTCTTGCCATTGTTTATGCTTTGGATAAATTCCGTTCCTACTTACTTGGATCCAAGGTGATTGTATTTTCGGATCACCGTGCTCTTCGACATCTCTTGATAAAGAAGGAGGCAAAACCAAGATTGTTGAGATGTATTTTGCTTCTTCAAGAATTTGACTTAGAAATAAGAGACAAAAAGGGAGCCGAGAATGTAGTAGCAGATCACTTGTCAAGAATCCGGTTTCATGATGAAAATGGAGAAACCCCAATCAATGACTCATTCCCCGACGATATTTTGATGGCTATTCAAACTCAACTTGAAAGGCACATCACCCCATGGTTTGCCGATTATGCCAATTATATTGTTGGAAAGGTGCTCCCTCCAAACTTGAACCACAACCAAAGGAAGAGATTCCTATTCGAAGTAAAGAGGTACTTTTGGGATGACCCAAACCTCTACAAGGAGTGTAGTGATGGGCTCTACCGGAGATGCATCCCTCAATGGGAAATCCAAGGAATCTTGGAAGGATGTCATTCATCACCCTACGGTGGGCACCATGGAGCAAGAAGAACCGTTGCAAAAATCCTCCAATCGGGCTTCTATTGGCCCACAATGTTTCAAGATACAAGGGAATTCATCATTCATTGTGATGCTTGTCAAAGAACGGGCAATATATCTTGGAGAAACGAAATGCCACAAAGGGGCATCCTAGAGGTAGAAATCTTCGATGTTTGGGGAATTGACTACCAAGGGCCCTTTGTGACATCCAATGGGAACAAGTATATCCTTGTGGCCGTCGATTATGTTTCAAAATGGGTGGAGGCAATTGCCACCCCAATTGATGATGCAAAAACGGTCACCAAGCTTTTCAAGAAGATAATCTTCCCAAGATTTGGAGTTCCTAGAGCAATCATTAGTGATGGAGGAACACATTTCCATGAGAAGAAGCTTGCATCCCTTTTGACCAAATATGGTGTTCAACATCGAACCGGCTTGGGATATCATCCTCAAACAAGCGGTCAAGTGGAAATTTCAAATAGAGAGATCAAGCAAATTCTTGAAAAAGTTGTGAACAAGGCTCGGAAAGATTGGAGCACAAAGCTTGATGATGCTCTTTGGGCCTATAGGACGGCCTATAAGACTCCCATTGGTGCCTCCCCATACAAGCTTGTATATGGAAAAGCATGTCATTTGCCAATCGAATTGGAGTACAAAGCTTATTGGGCAATCCGAGCACTCAATCTTGATCTCAAATTGAGCGGTCAAAAGAGGATGATCCAAATCCAAGAGTTGGAGGAATTCCGACTACAATCTTATGAGAATGCAAAGATTTACAAAGAAAGAACAAAATTGCTTCATGATAAGAGAATTCGACAAAAGGCCTTGCACAAGGGAGACAAAGTCCTTCTATTCAACTCCCGCTATCGACTCTTTCCAGGAAAATTGAACTCTAGATGGATGGGTCCCTATGTGATAACCGAAGTTGGAAAATATGGAGATTTCGAACTCAAGGCGGAAGATGGAAGTAAGTTCAAGGTAAATGGTCAAAGGTTGAAGCCATACTATGAAGGAGCATTTGTTGGAGAGGTCGAGGCTACCTACCTCGGGCCTCCTCCCCCTTGAAAGGATCATCTAAGGGAGAGTTTGGTGGAGTCCTCCCTAAACCACCATTTGTAAATATACTAACCCTCTAACTTGTATTTATTATTGCTTTTATTTTAATAAATGTCATAAACTCTTTTCATGAGCGTGAGTGAGGGAGGGTTACTAACAAATTTTTGAATGAAGGAAGAAGGAGCAAATTCCCAAGTGTGGGGATGCATTGAAAGAAAGAAGAAAAAGTCAAAGCTCGCGGCCCTTAATCCGAGCGGATTCCGGGAATCCGGCCGTCTTGGCCGAATCCGGACGTCTATGAGAGAAACCGTACGTCCAGCTGCACTGCGAAATTGAAGATTACTGGACTGAGCCAGAATCCGAGCGTCCTGTGGAGAATCCGTGCGTCTCAAGGAATCCGGCCGGAATTGAAGAAAGACGTCCGTCTTTTCTACCTGTGCATTTCAAGAAAAATCTCTGTACTGAAATCCGCCCGTCTTCTTAAGAAGACGCCCGTCCCACCTTGGAAGAATCCGAGCGTCTTTTGCTCGGGACGCCCGTCTTGTGGCGAGAAAAATTTTGGGATTTTACTCTGTGGCAGAATCCGGGCGTATTTCCCAAAATCCGCCCGTCCCGTGAGAGAAGAATCCGAGCGTCTTGCCTTCGAATCCGCTCGTCTCACTGCCCGTTTTTTCGGCCCGACTTTTCTCAATTAAATTACACCCCACCACCCATATAATGACACATCACTACTCCTTCCACTTACCCTATAAAAACTCACCTCCTTATGACTCCCATACATATCCAAATCACTCTCTTCACCCACAAAATTAAAAATACCCAATTTTCTAGGGTTTCCAATTCTCAATCAACAAGGAACAACCTTAGCAAATCTTCAAATCAAAATAACCCAACAAAAGAAGCAAGAATGGCACCAAGGAGATCGTCCTTTAGAAGTGCAAGAAGACCAAGGATGGTGGGAAGTTCCTCTACCTCACATCTCAACACCATTAGAAGGGAGCATGTAGAGATTGTAGACCTCACAAGGCTCGACGATTTCTCGAATGTGGAATTCCTTGATGATGTACAGCGATTGGTCTTCCATCGACTCCTAAGTAAGAATATTCTTCCCACTAAATTCCTTTGTCATGATACCTTAAGAAAGCTTGGAATCTTTCACCAAGTAGAAGCACTCTTTGAGGTTTTTGGTCTTTCAACTCTCTTTCGCATGTATGAGCCAACATATCGGTCCCTTGTGCTCGAATTCTTAAGCTTTTTGAAAATCACAACCTTGAACAAGACTATTTGCATAGAGTTTAGGTTGGAGAATGACCCCTTTCCCTACCAACCATACAACCACCCAAATCCCTTCATCCTCCCCCGTGACGACTTTGTCACGGGAATTTTGCAAGATTTACACTACCGTCAATATGAGACCTCCGTGGACACTTATTATGCTCTTTACCCCCAATACTTTGAGATGGCTCAAAAAGGACGGATTAGTGAGGAAGGAGCTTTCCCCTCATGGGCTCAAATGGAATTACTCTTTCCTAACTCGGAGAAGGCTAATGAAGGGGCGAACGGTCGCAAAGGGGAAGAGAGTGGGGATTCTTGTGGAGGTGATACGGTGAAGCTTGAGAGTGAAGATGAATTCATGGATCCAAGTTTAAGTGATGCTTCTAGGGATATTTGGGATACCGATATTGAAGGAGATGATGCCGATATCTAGGAGACTACTTCATAGCTAGGTGGAGCGGGCAAGTGGCACCCACCTTAGTTCAAGTGAAGTTTTCTCATCCCTCCTCTTTATCTTTATTTTTCATGAAAAGAACTTTGTATATTGTTTCTTTGTATCTTATTTCATTTTGATCATTGTTGGTTTAGTCCTAGCAACATCAAAGGACTCACACCTCGGTTCCATTGAGGTGTTCTTTCTTTTTTTGTTCCCATTTGTAAAATCCAAAATGACAATCTAGTTTCATGCATAGCATAGTGTGTGCATGAACTATACCCATCCTTGACATTAGCAATAGTGTCTTATTTGGTTTGGGGAAGTTAATGCATACACAACGGGAGGTAATCTAAATTATCCTCTCCGTCATAACAAAAACCATGCATCATGTAGTATAGCTTAGTGTAGAATTGCATTTAGTATAGAAATCATGCATCATCTTTGCATAATTTCCATCATTTTGGCCATTGAGGACAATGCCCATATTAGTGTGGGGATGGGAATTCTAACACTTAACTTTTATTCAAAAACCCATAAAAATTGAAAAATTTCAAAAACCATAAAAATTTAAAAAAAATTGAAAAACCAAAAACAAGTTCATTTCCTTTGTATATATTGTCTTGTATATATTATGTTTGTTTTATCCTTGTTCACTTTGATTGACTACGCCACATCCGAGACATGAGGATATTGAAGACCGCATGGTATGATCTTTCCAATCTCCTTTTTCCTCTTTATGTTAATGACTATGTGGCTTTATTTTGATTGATGCGGTAAAACAATGTGAACTTAGGATTGCATATAGATTATATGCCATATTAGTTGGTAGAATCATTTGCATTAGGATGTGTATATGTTAGTTGCATCATGGCATGTAGTTGCATGGATAGAAAAATTTTGTGAAACCGTCTATTTGGGAAGCTTGACAAGTGTATATAGGCCCTAGTAGATGCTTTTTATTCTTAAGACTTTGCTTGTTAAAATACTTGTAAAACACCCTAGGATGTGTCATGCTAGTATCCTTTGACCCATGGTTTAAGGCCTAGTCAAGAGTACCTTGTGGTGTGATAACTCCTTGGCTACCGTTTATTCCAAGGTGACCCTTGAAACCATGCATACTTCCATCATTCATCCATGTTCTACCAAACATTTTTGTCATCAAAGGAAATGGGCACAAAAACAAATCAATTTGAGTTCAAAGAAATGAAAAGTGAAAGAAAGTTTGCAAAAATGCATCAAATGAAAAGAGGAGCAAAAATAGAACTCCTAAGCTTCAAATACAAGGCACCCTCGTTACTAATTGGGGTGACTTTGAAAATGTTCAAAAGAAAATGCAAAAAGTTGAAAAAGTTGTCAAGTATTGAAAAGCCAAAAATCAAAAAGAAATGGCAAAAAGAAAGTGTTCTCAAATGTCAAATGCCACAAGAAATTGGGGGGAAAACAAAAACAAAAGCAAACTCCCAAAATGAAACTCAAATACTATCGATCCCTTTATCCATCGTATCCATTTTTGTGCATGGTAGAGAGGGGACGACCCTTCTTCTTGTCTAGGCAAGAGGGGGAATTCCGCGATCCTCCAGTGTTTCTAACACCATAGGGAGTCTACTCTTGACAAAAGCATTTAACGATTGAGGACAAAGGTACCCTAGCTTGACACATTTTGGAGGTGATTTATTGGTATCCTTCTAGGCTTAGTAGTTTGAATAAATTGCATCTATGAAGGATTGTGTACCCTTGAATTGCTTCCCTTGTAGATAATTTCCGCCACTTAGATGAGGAAAGTGGCTATTCTTTTTGTAGATGCATCCATTATGTGATTTTATGTGCTTTAATGTTTGGATGTGTCGCCATTTTGGCAAGACCCACCTTGCCTTGCAAGAAGGCATCCTACCTCATGGTTGTCTTGTTGTGAGTTGAAGGGGCGGAGTGAGACCCGCTAATTGTCTCATATCGGCTATTATTATTAGGATAGGTTAGTTTTGGTCCTAGTCTTTGTCACCTCTTTACTCGGGACGAGCAAAGGTTCGGTTTGGGGATATTTGATGTGACCATAATTGGCGCATATTTAGCCCCCGAATTACCATTGTTTCCATGCTTTTTAGTGCCTATTTGGGTCATTTCTTATCTTTAGTTCTTTGTTTTGCATATTCTTTGAGATTTTGATCCCTTGGTAGGAAAGGAGTAAGAATCTTGCATTTTCATGGCAAAACGAGGCTAAATTGATTGTATTCAATGACCAAGCATCAAGGAGAGACAAGACTAGAAGGCCTTTGTACATATCTTAGTAGAAGAGCAATGTTGAGAAAAGGATCCTTGCGTCTCCGAGGAAATCCCCAAGGAATTTATGAAGAAAAGGGAAGAAAAGAAGAAGAATTGAAGCTGACCAACAATCCGAACGGATTGTACCAAATCCGCCCGTCCGTCCAGCCCAATCCGAGCGTCCCACCTTGGAATCCGCTCGGATTCCCCCAGCACAATCCGAGCGTCCCTCTCTTGAATCCGCTCGGATTCCTCAGCCCAGATCCGGCCGTCCCGACTCCAATCCGCACGGATTTCAAGATGCAGACGTTTTTCATTCTTCAAGCTACGAAAAGAGAAGCCCTTCTCTCAAGAAATACCGGAGTCTCCTTGCTCAACTTAAAAGTGTAATTACTAGTTTAGCCCTTAGTTAACCCTAATGCATCCTCCCTAATTTTCACTATAAATACCCCATTAGTCTAATTAGAGGAGCATGTTCTTCTTATCAATATTTAGAGTAGTTAATATCAATCAAATCTCTCTTTAATATTGTAATCAAGTATTAATCAAGTTTTAATCCAAGTTTTAGTTCTTTAATCTCTCTCTTGTTCTTTCTTTATTTTGGGTAATTAGAAGATTATTGGGTTTATTGGGAGATTGACAACCTTCCATCAATCATCAAGTTCTTCTATTATTCTTTGCATTATTATTTTGGAATCATTAGTAGGTATAATCTCTTAATCCCTTTTTAATTATTGTTAATTACTTTCATTTATTCATCATGTTTCATTATGTTAGTATGATTGACAACCTTTCTAGCATGATCAACATAATAATGAGTGAGTAGTCTCTTAGCTAGGTTTAATGGGTGATTAAGGGAAACCAACATGGGGAATGATTCATGCTTAAATCAATATGCTTTCATATCTTATTTGCTTGCTTGTTTTGATCTTAATACATGCACATGTTATATTTGATGAAATGCTAAGCCTATGAATCCTTGCATTTACTATCATCTTCTATCTTTTCAATGAGACTTGTAAGACATAACCCAACTCGAGTCTTGTTAGACCATGCATGTGTTGAGTAGGAAAGATTAAGTCGACTTGTAGGTGTTGTACAATCTAATCGATTCGGCTCCGGGACCCAAACTTTCCTAGGATTGTAAGATATAACCCAACTCAATCCATCACAACAATAATTGCTTGCTTATAATTTGAGAACATGTTTGTATGATCATATCCCATGATTCCCCTATGAACCCATGACACCCTAGTGCCTTTAATCAATTGTTTACACCCCTTATTTTATTCATCTTGCTAGTTTATTTTCATTGTTATTTTAGTTTAGTAACCTTCTACACCAACTCAATTTGTGACACCCCCTAGACACTACTAGTTACAATAGAATTCTCATTTCAATACCCGTCCCTTGGGATCCGACCTTTACTTGCCTCTTTACTAATTGTAGAGTTGTTTGTGAAGTATAAATTGTGTTTTGTATCGACCATTGACCAACGACCACATATGCTTAATTGTGAACACGAAATGGACCCGATCAGAGGACGCTGAAAAGGAGTTCCTTGCTGAGAGAGCCAAGGCCGAGGCTCCGGCGGCTGAAGCTGCTAAGCTGCTGGAGGGGCGTGACCTCGTTCAGAAGCACGCCGACCTTTATGCTAAGCAGAGGGACGAATGGAGGGGCATGTTTCAGGCCCAGGAGAAGGTGGTTCGGAATAAGGATGCTATCATCGCCCAAAGGGAGGAGGACATTGAGACGCTCCAAACCGTTATCCTCCCTAACATGTGCGCCCACGGGGACTGGCGAAGAAGCCGCCAGGGAAGTGATTGGGGAGCTCTTCCCTCTTGATGGCTCCTTTCCGTGGGACAAATTTGACGAGTTGTTTGATGACAAGCTCGAAGCTAAGGAGAAAGCCGCGGAGGAGAAGGCCAAGGAGGAGGTAAGGGTGAAGAAGGAGGAAGAGGTGGCATGAGAAGGCGACCCTTGCCGAGAAGACTAAGGCGGCCAAGGAGGAAGCCGAGAAGATGAAGGCAAACGAGGCCGCCGAGGCCGAGGCCGCCAAGAAAGCCGAGGCCGAGGTCCGCCGAGAAAACCGAGACTCGCCAAGACACTTTTCTTCGTCGCCCATCAAAGATGACGCTCGCTAACGCTGGCGATGGCAAGCAAAGAACGGGCATAGGGAGACGGGCGGTCGTCACCGGCTCACCCGCGTCTCGGATAGCTTCACTGTCGGGAGCCAATTATTAAGCCTTTCCTCCCTGCCATCTTTTGGCGCTTCAAATGATATGTCTGTAACCTTTTGCTTTTCTTTTCCTTGTTTTTGTAAAACTTTGGTAGGTTGCGTTTTGGCTTATCCCTATGGGGACTACGTCGTCCGTATTCTCCTCACTTGTAACCCGTTATCATTTTTAATAAGAGTTTGCTTATTTTGCCTCTGGCTTGGCCGAGGTCTTTTCTTGTCTTCGTCTGAGTTGTCTTCTTACGTTATTAATTGAGCGCTTCTTTTCTTTACTCGCCTCGGCCGGTGAGGCGCTTTAAATGCGTATCTCAACTGTGTTTAACGTTTCTAAGGCATGTTGATCGCTTTCGCGAGTATCAACTGTGCTGGTAGTGACTGCCGTGACGTCTACCTCTTGGGGTGACTGCCGTGGCGTCTACTTCTTGATTGTGACTGCTGTGACGTCTACCTCTTGGGGTGACTTCCGTGGCGTCTACTTCTTGATAGTGACTGCCGTGGCGTCTACCTCTTGGGGTGACTGTCGTGGCGTCTACTTCTTGATAGTGACTGCCGTGACGTCTACCTCTTGGGGTGACTGCCGTGGCGTCTACTTCTTGATAGTGACTGCCGTGGCGTCTACCTCTTGGGGTGACTGTTGTGGCGTCTACTTCTTGATAGTGACTATGGGGGGGGGGGAAATGAACACTTTGATGGAAAACTTGGACGATTCTTCATTAGATATAAACATGTGTCGGGTGCCCACATTGTCTTGGGCACCTCCGCCGCTATACAAAGTATTTCCCGAGAATGTCGGCGTTCCAATGGCTCATTAAAGGCACACCCTCCATGTCCGTCGGCCCGGTGTGTACCCAGCCTTATTTCTTCAACCACTTTGTAGGGACCTTCCCAGTTAGCCGTCAGTTGCATCCATGAGGTCGCCCTCCTGTTGTAAGGATGGGCTTTTCCCCTTCTTTGCCACTTTGAGGGATTGCATGTTGCATCCTCTGGCAGATATCTGGACGTTGACCACCTCGTCCTTCTCGTCCTTGGAGACGAGCTTATGCGCTTCCCCCCCGGTCCGAGACATACATCAGTGTCAAGGCCTGGATGGACATCACTGCGTCGGCCTCGCTCAGAGTGACTCGGCCTATGAGAACGTTGTAGGCGGACGAGCCGTCAATGACCACGAACTCAGCTAGGACATTCTTAGCCGCATTCCCTCGCCGAACATCACCGGCATCGATTGACCCCTGGGGTATCGGCCGGCCCCGGAAAAAGCCGTACGATGGGATCGGTGCGGGGGCTCAAGTCCCCGAATTTCGGACCAAGGTTGAGAAAGCACTCCCGAACATGATGTTCGTGTAGGCGCCCGTGTCAATCGGGCACCTCTTGACCGGTGGTTGGATATGTCCAAGTGGACTACGAGTGGGTCGCTGTGAGGGGCGATGACTCCCTCGTAGTCCTTCCTTCCAATAGTCATATCGGGGATGTTGGAAGCGGGGATCGCTGTTTTGGGCACAAAGTTGATGGCCTGATACAGCTCGTTCAGGTGCCGTTTGTGCCCATGAGCGGACCCACCGTTCTCGTTGCCCCCGATGACAACATGGATCACTCCTATCCGTTCAAAGACGGATTTCTTATTTGAACCACCGCATCGCCTTTTGGCCTTTGGCAACATACTTGCCGAGGCTCCCCTTCCGGATCGCTCTTCAATGGCATTCTTCGATGCCGGCGGTTTCCGATAAGGTGACCGGTGTGGCCGTGGTACTCACAAGATCGGCTCGTGTCACCGTCCCCCTTCACTGGGGGCCTTTCCCACTTCTGACCCTCGTTCTTGCTCAGGGCGAAGACCTCGGCGGCAGATACGACTAAGGGGGTGTGGCCATTGTACCGTTTCTGGTAGTACGGTCCTGAACTCCCCCCGGCGCCCGCCAAGTTCTGTTTCCTGGCAAATCTGTCAGACCGTGACCTATTATTGTCACGGCGTCCTTCGTCCGGGTTGTCCTCCCGGCGGCTCTTGCTCTCTGAGTGCCCGACTTCACTGGGGCCTACCCAGGTTTTGTGATAGTCCTCCACTTTTATGGCTTGGTCGGCCATCTTCCTGGCGAACTCCAGGTTCAGGCCTCCGCATTTGATGAGCTCGTTCCTTAGGTCCCCCCTTGGGAGGCCTTTCATCAATGCGAAGGCCGCCAGTTCGCTGTTCAGCTCACGAATCTGCTGAACCTTGGCGTCGAACCTCTTCACATAACTTCGGAGAGACTCGCCTCCCTCCTGCCTGATAGTCAGGAGGTCCGATGTCTCGACGGCCCTCCTCTTATTGCAGGAGTATTGGGCCAAGAATGTGTCCCTTAGGTCGGCGTAACAGTACATCGACCCATCGGGTAGCCCCTTGTACCAACTTTGTGCCATCCCATGCAGTGTCGTTGGGAAGACTCGGCACCAAACCTCATCGGGTTGCTCCCATACCGACATGTAAGACTCGAAAGTCTCGGCGTGGTCGGTTGGGTCGCCTTCTCCTTTGTATGCTATGGGTGGCAACTTGACTTAGTCGACCGGGGTCTCTAGGACGTGGCGCCGAGGGGCTGTCGACCACGTGTCGAACGACATGCGGCGATCGGCTCCTCGCATCCCTAGTCCGGCTCCTCTCCCCGTGGCGGGAAGGGCTTCTTCTCCGACTCTGGTGAGTCGGGCTTCTTCTCCGACTCTGGTAAGTCGGACTTCTTTCACTCCTCTGGGGCGTGCCTCGTCGGTGCTGCGGTGACGCCGTCCTCCCACGAGTGCGGGAAGGACTCAGGTCTACCACTAGCACTCTGGACTCCCCCGGCGTCTTGACAGGGTCAGCTTCCCCTAGTGCTCCGTTCAAGTTTCTCGGAGTCACATTTTGGGCCCTGGTCTCCTGGACGGGTTCCGCCGCTCTTGTCGGTGTGACAGTGTGTGTCGGCGTACTACCAATTAGGTCCAGGAGCGCTTCGATTTCTTTGCATCCACCACATGTCCCATGATGGTGACACAGTCGTCGGGCGGCAATGGCGTATCTGTATTATTGGCATCCCGTACTCGGTTGAATTACTCGGCCGGTGGAGGGTCGCGCAACCCTGCAATTGTGGACGGTATCATCTTGGCAGAATTCGGTTTCGTCGGTCACGAATACTTCTTGTTGTTTCGACATCTTCTTAGCTTTTTGGGTGGGTTTTTGTTTTGTGTTTTTTTTGTTTGGGAATTAATGTGACTAGCTTCTAGTGTCTTCTCCCCACAGATGGCGCCAATTGTTCCGGGTGTAATTCCAGAGCAGTTACTTGTTACCACCTATGCTTGTAGAATGATGTCTTTGATTGAATCCTCCTTTCGGTCTCCTGAAACAATGAACAAACTGAGGGCTCGGCTTTGCACCGAGCGAACTCACTCCGACGCTCAAGTCAGTAAACTTAAGAGATAAGTTGTTGTTACTTGGTGAAGTATATTTTGTAGAGAGATAAGGAAGATATTACCAGATGAATAGTGATTCTTAGGTTAAATTGTGGATCCTTTCCTCAATGAGAGTTGAGGAGTATTTATAGACTTTCACCTTTTGTCACGTAGTGGCCAAGTGGCCAAGTGGCTAGCAGGTGGAAAGACTGATCTACCCTCGGCCGAGGGACCCATGGCAGGCCGGCGGGCCCTGTTGACTCGCCGCCGAGGGATCTTGGATATGAGTTCGCGGATGTGTGCCCCGGCTGGCTAGTTGCCCCGCCTAAGGGACCCAAGAGACAGCCGACAGTGCCGCGTCGGTTAGGGGCAGTTTCTAAGTCGTTGACTTGCTTGTGGATATCTTTGACCTTGCTCAATATGTTGACTCGGTCAGCGGGTGCAAAATATGCCCCATCACAGATCAAACTCGTGCCCTATTGCCTCGTAAACCGTGCCTTCACGCATCCCAATGCAGAAACTCACTCCGGAAAATCACGTCTTCTCAAAATACATGCAAAAAGGACGAAAAATGGTACGATTCCACTACTTTCGCGTTCATTTCAACAAAACGGACAAAACGAACCAAAGTAGCCAATTCGGCGGCAAAATGCAATATAAACAGTATGAAAGCACATATAAATACGTCCTAAAATAGGCTAAAAACACTATACAAATTGCACGTATCAGGACCGTCACAAGATCTCCCTGCCAGCAGGACTGGTCACACGGGCTCCAGAACCTGCCACTCTTCCTCCAGATCAAATAGACCGTCCTCCTGCGGAATGAAGGGCGCATAACGCAGAGAGTAGAGTGTAGAACGCTCCCTACAACAAACTTTCTGCCTGCAGAAATAGCCTTCTTATGTGCAGATCAGGCCACCCAGTTAGCAGGACAGGTAGCTCTGCCAGCAGCTTGCTGGACAAGAATCAATGGCTTGGGGGCAATTTAATCAACGTACCGCCAGTACATAAAAGCTCCTAGCACCCTTAATATCCAGGAGACAAGCAGTAGCCAGAATGCTGCAGAACACATTCTTATTGTAATACTCCGTATTTATAAGTCTTGGGGTACTCTATCGAGTAGGCCTTACTCTGTCGAGTAAGGGTAAGTTGCGTTTTAGAAAAGTTTCTGACCTGTTGGGTACTCGATCGAGTAGCTGGGGCACTCGATCGAGTAAGGGGGTACTCGATCGAGTACCTCGGGTACTCGATCGAGTAGCCGGTTTTACGGGGAGTTTTCTCGGGTTTTGTTAATTATGCGATTAAGGTATATAAGCTTTGTCGTCATTATTCTAAATCACTTTTACAAAACCTAAATTACTGTTTAAGAGAGAAAGCAAGCAAGTTCTTCATCCTAATCGCATTATTAGCAATACCCAGAGTTTGGAAGGTCAGTTCTTAGCGTTGATTATACCGTTGAGTTCCTTGCGTCGAGGGTAAGATCTATGTACCCTTTTTATTGTCTTTCCTTTGATTTGGTTAAACCCTAATTTAGAGATTTGGGGGTTTTATGTGTAGTATGTGATTTGGTAGCCTTTATGTGTTGTATGATAGGAGGAGGGTTCATAGAAGAAGCTTTTTGATTTAGCAGTAGAGACCGTCGATTGTGTGCTTACCGGGTAGGATTTCTACTCGCATTAGTCCCATAATGGGATATTGGTTGATGTATTGTGTTTGGTTGTTTGATACGAATTGTATTGTGATTGTGGTTGTGATCGTTGTTGATGGTTCGCGAGGCGTGGCCTCGGGCGAGTGGGGTCACTTGCGGGAGTGGCTTCACGCCCTAGTTTCGCCTTTCGTGGAACCCGCCACGAAAGGGATGTGCACATTAATGGACGGGGTTATCGCTCACTATGTGGAGCGGGGATTTGGTGGGTACGGCTGCGGTCCCCCACTAGCGTAGGGGTCCAAAGTGGACGATCGGTGATTGAGATGATTGGATTTGGCGTGATTGTGTGTGTGTGACATTAAGGCATGCTGTTTATCTTATTGTTAGTATATATTGAATTGTGTGATTAGTACTGACCCCGGTGTTGTTTTGTAAACCTACGGTGATCTATTCGGGGATGGTGAGCAGATATTGAGCAGGTATTGAGATGAGTACTGGGATAGCTGGGATGGCCACGATATGATGATAGGAGTCTTCCGCTGTAGCTTATTAGTTATTTACATTTCAGTTAGAACAGTCAGTTGAGAACATGTATTGCATTATGGTTTGGTTTTGAGAATTGTAACGCTTCACTAAGTATTTATATTTAAACGTTGTTTCTTCATTGTTTATTTGATTATCATTGCCTCGGGTAACCGAGATGGTAATGTCCTCATACCTGAGTGGTCCTGGTAAGGCACTTGGAGTATGGGGGTGTTACAAATGGTATCAGAGCGACGATCCTGAAACCTGTAACCAATGAACCTAATGAACGTAGGGAGTCAATTAAAATGAACCCGGGGTAAAAGTTGTAGGAGCTAATGCAAAGGCTTGGGAGACGTCCTAAAGTCGCGAAGTCGCCCTACAATTTTGAACCGGTCACATGGGGTAGTGTCTGTCAAGTTGTATGTGTTGTTTGGTTAACTTGTGAGTGAATGTGATGAAGTGTGTGTGATTGCTGGGTGTTGAAGTAGAAAGTTGAGAATGTGAAAGAAAAGTGATGATATCTGGAAACTTGTTGATGGAATGATAACATGTTGGATGTTTTACAATGTGGCGTTTAATAACATGATGAAATGATCTCGTAGATCGTATGAAAAGATGCGTAGCATGTTTAGTTATGATATAATATGTGGTTTTATAAAGTTTAGCATGTAAGCATATGACGTAGCATGCGGGTAGCTTTTATGAATTGGCATGACTCGATCGAGTGGGACTGACTCGATCGGGTGGGTTTTTGACGATTTTGAGTCCAGAATCGTGTTTTTGGGTACTCGATCGAGTAACTAGGGGTACTCGATCGAGTAGGGGGTCACTCGATCGAGTAGCCTAGCTACTCGGTCGAGTATGTTAGAGATCGAAGGTCCGTTTGGGGTCGATGTTTGGGTACTCGATCGAGTATGTTGGGCACTCGATCGAGTAGCACGTTACTCGATCGAGTGTGTTTGGGAACTCGATCGAGTAGGTTCTGGGGGGCGTGTTTTCATGTTTTGAGGTTTAGTACGTGTGTTTATGTCTACCCTTTCTTATATATAGTTTCAAGATGCCGCCCAAGAAGACTGCTTTGTACGCGAGAGCTGAGCTTATGAACATAGATGACATCGTTAAGATGTTGGAGCATCAGGATGCTCTCACTGAGGCTTTAAAGACTGTGGGGAAGGATAAGGATAAGGATAAGGAGAAGGAGGTTGATCATTCTAAAATCAGCCTCTATATCGCGAGGTTTAACCCGAAAGAGTACAAGGGAGTTGGGGAGCCTAACCTTCTTGATAGTTGGCTGAGAGAGATGGAGAACATATTAGATTTGGTTCACCGTCCCGATGAGATGAGGGTGGAACAGTGCGTTCTATCCGAGGGAGGCAGCTGGCAAGTGGTGGGATACAGTGAAAGTGAGTGCTAAGGAGATATATACAAACCAAGGGTTACCTGCTATACCTTGGGAGGAGTTCCGTAGGGCTGTGAGGAAGGAGTTTGTACCGGAACATGTGAGGAGTAAGTTGAGGGAAGAGTTTGACAGCTTTAAGATGACCGCTGAGATGTCTGTGGCCGAGTACTACAGGCAATTCAATGAGAAGTCTAGGTATGCTGAGGATATGGGTTTGAGTGAGGAGAACCTGGCGTTGAGGTTTGAGAGGGGGTTGACCCCTAAGATTATGGATAAGTTACCCGTGGGAGTCCTTACTGATGTTAAGGAAGCTTACGAGAGGGATGGGAGAGCTGAGAGATTGGTGGAGATGGCTCAGCAAAGGTTAAGTGGTGAGAAGAGGAAGTCTGATAGCGAGGGTGGTGGCCAATCTAATCACAAGAAAGGCAACCACAATCAGTCTAAGGGGTTTTCTTCGGGTCGTGGTTCGATCTTTGGGGCTTCCTTTGGGCATGGCCGTGGAAGTGTGAGTAATAGTTGGGGAGTGACCTGCTATAGCTGTGGTGGTGTAGGCCACAAGAGACATGAGTGCACAAGTGCACCAGGATCTTTCCAGAGACATGCGCAGAGCTTCGCGAGCAAATGGACCGGCCGGATCATGGTCGAACCGGGAAGTCGAGTTACAGTGGAGGCAACCGCAACGGCGGTAATTCTTATCAGAAACCACCAACGAACAACAACAACAATCAAGGGTCGGGTGCTAAGCTGACCACATCAGCCAGTACTGTCCAGGGAGGTGGGCAGAAGACCAGTGGCAAGTTATTCATGATGGAGAAGAAAGCAGCTGAGGAAGATGCGCACGTTATCACCTGTACTTTTCTTGTAAACGGTATTCCTACCTTTGTTTTGTTTGATTCGGGGCTTCTCGATCGTTTGTGTCTTCGAGTCATGTTAAACGATTGGGTTTGAGGGTATATGAGTCTGTTAGTGAGCGAGTTTTTATACCTTCGGGTGAGTCTGTATCATGTGGGAGATTGTTTAGATATGTATCTATGATAGTTGGGCAAATTGATCTGCCTGTAGACTTGCTAGAGTTTCCTTTTGACGGTTTTGAGATGATAGTCGGGATGGATTGGTTAGGAAAGTATAAAGCTAAGATAGACTGTCATCAAAAGAAAGTGTCTTTAAGAGGTCCTAAGGGTGTTAGTGTGTCTTATCGTGGGTTTCTAGTCAAACCCAAAGTTAAGTTGATTGCAAATGCCACCTTGAAGTCTTATCCGAGGAAGGGATGTCCTTTGATCTTGTGCCATGTGAGAGATGACCGGATAGAGAGTCCGACAGTTGATGAGATACCGGTGGTGGGAGAGTTTGCGAGATGTTTTTCCGGAGGAGATCCCGGGTTGCCACCAAAGAGGGAGATAGATTTCACCGTTGAGTTGAAACCGGGGGACGGGGCCAATCTCTAAGGCACTCGCATGCCGTATGGGTCCTAAGGAGATGGAGGAGCTTAGGAAGCGGTTGGATGATCGATAGAGAAGGGATACATTAGACCTAGTGTATCGCCGTGGGGAGCACCAGTTCTTTTCGTGAAGAAGAAAGATGGGAGTTTGAGGTTATGCATAGATTACAGGGAGCTGAACCGAGTGACGATAAAGAACAAGTATCCTTTGCCAAGGATAGATGACCTGTTTGATCAGTTGAGTGGTGCATCAGTCTTTTCTAAGATTGATTTGAGGTCGGGGTACCATCAGGTGAAGATTAGAGAGGTGGACATACCAAAGACAGCTTTCACGTCGAGGTATGGCCATTATGAGTATGTGGTGATGCCGTTTGGGTTGTCTAATGCACCGGTAGTGTTTATGGATTTGATGAATAGGATCTTCAGACAGTTCTTGGACCACTTTGTAGTGGTATTTATCGATGATATCTTAGTCTACTCTAAGACTAAGGAGGAGCATGAGGAGCAATTGAGGATCGTGTTGCAAACTTTGAGGGATCATGAGTTGTATGCTAAGCTATCCAAGTGTGAGTTCTGGTTAGAGAAAGTTGCTTTTCTGGGGCATGTGATCTCTAAAGATGGGGTAGCTGTGGATCCGGCGAAGATAGAAGCAAAGGATGAAAAGTGGGAAGCACCAAAGAATGTTGCCGAGGTTAGGAGTTTCTTGGGTTTAGCGGGATACTACAGACGGTTCATGAAGGATTTCTCCAAGATAGCTAGACCTATGACAGCGTTGATGAGGAAAGAGAACAGGTTTCGTTGGGATGAGAGTTGTGAGACGGTGTTCCAAACATTAAAGGAGCGTTTGACCACAGCTCCTGTCTTAGCATTGCCTGAAGGGACCGAGAACTTTGAGGTTTATACAGATGCCTCGAAGAACGGGTTGGGATGTGTGTTGATGCAGAATGGTAAAGTGATTGCCTATGCTTCTAGGCAATTGAAGCCTTATGAGGAGAACTACCCTACTCATGATCTGGAGTTGGGGGCTGTGGTGTTTGCTCTCAAGATTTGGAGACATTACCTTTATGGAGCAATCTTTAAGGTATTTTCTGATCACAAGAGTCTCAAGTACATCTTCACTCAGAAGGAGTTGAACATGAGACAGAGGAGGTGGATGGAGCTGATTGGCGATTATGACATGGAAATCATCTACCATGAAGGGAAGGCCAATGTTGTAGCTGATGCTTTGAGTAGGAAGAGTGTACATTCTCTGTGTACGGCTCTATCTTTGATGAGGCTGAGAGATGAGGTAGCGAGCTTTGGGATACATATGATGCAGAAAGGAGATGCCATGGGTGATATGACAAGACAAACTTGAGTTTTATGATGATATTCGAGGTAAGCGGGCGTTGGACCCTAAGATAGTGGAGTGGAGAGCGGAGTAGAGAAAGGGACAAAGTGTCCCTGGTTTTCTATTCATACAGATGGTAGTTTGAGGTTTGATGGTAGGTGGTGTGTTCCTAGTGATGAGGAGTTGAAAAAGACTATCATGACAGAGGCACATTGCACACCATATTCAGTACATCCGGGTGGTGACAAGCTATACAAGGATTTGAAGAAAACGTTTTGGTGGCCTGGAATGAAGAAAGAGACAAATGAGTTTGTGTCCCGTTGTTTGACATGTCGAGAGTTAAAGGGGAACAATGACGACCACAAGGTAAGATTCAGTCTTTAGAGGTACCTGAGTGGAAGTGGGAATCCATTTCCATTGATTTCATTGTGGGTTTGCCAAAGAGTCAACAAGGTAACAACATGATTTGGGTAATAGTGGATCGACTGACCAAGTCAGCTCACTTTGTTCCAATGAAAGATACATGGACTAAGGCACAACTGGCCATGGCCTATCGAAAGAACGTGCTTAAGTTACATGGAGTCCCTAAGGACATAGTGTCTGACAGAGATGCGAGGTTTATATCGAGGTTTTGGAAGGAGTTGCGGGAATCGTTGGGAACAACTTTGAAGATGAGTACAAAGATTTCATCCTGCGACAGACGGGCGATCGAGAGAACAATCAAGACTCTTGAGGATATGTTGCGAGCTTGTGTGATGGATTTTGGTGGTAGCTGGGAGCAGAGGTTGGACTTGATAGAATTTTCTTACAATAACAGCTATCACACTAGTATTGGTATAGCACCGTTTGAGGCTTTGTATGGGAGAAGATGTAGGAGTCCAATCTGTGGGACGATAGTCTTTGAGGTAGTGGTTTTAGGACCAGAGATGGTGCATGAGATGGTGGAACAGTTAAGATGATCGGGAAACGGATGAGAGAAGCTCGGGATCGACAAAAGAGTTATGCAGATCTACATCGCCGGGATATAGAGTTTCAGGTTGGGGATAAGGTTCTTCTGAAAGTGTCTCCTATGCGTGGGGTTATGAGATTTGGGAAGAAAGGCAAGCTAAGTCAGAAGTTTATATGGTCGTATGAGATCTTAGAGCGGGTTGGGGAAGTTGCATATCGTCCGCTTTACCACCGTGCATTAGAGAGAGTGCATAATGTGTTTCATGTATCGCATCTGTGGAAGTATGTGAGTGACCCGTCACATGTGTTAGAGGCCGAGACCTTAGAGCTAGATGAGTCCTTATCATATCTTGAGGTGCCTAAACAGATTCTAGACCGAAAGGTTAGAAAGACTAGGAGTGGTGAGACAGTTCTGCTCAAGATCCTTTGGTCTAACCACGAGACCTAGGAAGGTACATGGGAGCCAGAGGAGGCTATGAAAGAGCGTTACCCTTTCCTTTTTGATCAGGTATGTATGGTTACGGGGACGTAACCTTGTTTCTTTTAGGGGGGTAGGAGATGATCGCGAACAGTTTTTAAGAGTTTTATACCCCTTTTATATGTTGTGTCGGGATGTTTGTCGGGATGAGTTGGGTTAGTAACATGTTTTATGTTGAATTTTGTTGTGGTTGTTGAGTCGGGAACGTTATGGGAGTACCTTTGTTTAGTAGTGGTTTGAACTTCGGGGACGAAGTTCCTTTTAAGGAGGGAAGACTGTAATACTCCGTATTTATAAGTCTTGGGGTACTCTATCGAGTAGGCCTTACTCTGTCGAGTAAGGGTAAGTTGCGTTTTAGAAAAGTTTCGACTGTTGGGTATTCGATCGAGTAGTCAGGGGCACTCGATCGAGTAAAGGGGTACTCGATCGAGTACCTCGGGTACTCGATCGAGTAGCCGGTTTTATGGGGAGTTTTCTCGGGTTTTGTTAATTATGCGATTAAGGTATATAAGCTTTGTCGTCATTATTCTAAATCACTTTTACAAAACCTAAATTACTGTTTAAGAGAGAAAGCAAGCAAGTTCTTCATCCTAATCGCATTATTAGCAATACCCGGAGTTTGGAAGGTCAGTTCTTAGCGTTGATTATACCGTTGAGTTCCTTGCGTCGAGGGTAAGATCTATGTACCCTTTTTATTGTCTTTCCTTTGATTTGGTTAAACCCTAATTTAGAGATTTGGGGGTTTTATGTGTAGTATGTGATTTGGTAGCCTTTATGTGTTGTATGATAGGAGGAGGGTTCATAGAAAAAGCTTTTTGATTCAAAGAAGAGAGACCGTCGATTGTGTGCTTACCAGGTAGGATTTCCTACTCAGTATTAGTCCCATAATGGGATATTGGTTGATGTATTGTGTTTGGTTATTTGATATAGTAATTGTATTGTGATTGTGGTTGTGATCGTTATTGATAGTTCGCGAGGCGTGGCCTCGGCTGAGTGGGGTCACTTGCGGGAGTGGCTTCACGCCCTAGTTTCGCCTTCTGTGGAACCCGCCACAGAAAGGATGTGCACATTAATGGACGGGGTTATCGCTCACTATGTGGAGCGGGGATTTGGTGGGTACGGCTGCGGTCCCCAATCGCGGGCTGGTCCAAAGGACGATCGGTGATTGAGATGATTGGATTTGGCGTGATTGTGTGTGTGTGACGTTAAGTCATCTGTTTTATCTTATTGTTAGTATATATTGAATTGTGTGACTAGTATCGACCCGGTGTTGTTTTGTAAACTGCGGTGATCCATTCGGGATGGTGAGCGATATTGAGCAGGTATTGAGATGAGTGCTGGGATAGCTGGGATGGCCACGACATGATGATAGGAGTCTTCCGCTGTAGCTTATTAGTTATTTACATTTCAGTTAGAACAGTCAGCTGAGAACATGTATTGCATTATGGTTTGGTTTTGAGCATTGTAACGCTTCACTAAGTATTTATATTTAAACGTTGTTTCTTCATTGTTTATTTGATTATCATTGCCTCGGGTAACCGAGATGGTAATGTCCTCATACCTGAGTGGTCCTGGTAAGGCACTTGGAGTATGGGGGTGTTACACTTATATCAGCTTCCTAAAGCGAAAAATCACTGCAATACATGCTGTCATCCGCCATGCCCCCTGAGAACCAGAACATGAAATAAAAAATGACAAGCAGAAGTGCATGTCCTCCACGCCCAAGCTGTGAAAATCATGCAGGAGCCAAAGAATACATATTCCGCATGGCAACATGAAAAAAGCAGTCCAATGAACAAGCTGACTCACTATTGAGAACCTGAAATGAATTGAAAGAAACTGGGGGCAGAAACTCAAAGAACAGTTCAAACACCCTTCAGCCTGGTGTTCAGAGGATAGGCAGCAATACCACCAGAGGTTCTGGTTCCCACCCACGAGTATGAATGTATGAAAGGAGAACAAAACAAGGTGGAGATGACCAAACGGAACAAATCAGCAAAGGACGATACAGTTGCCTTGAAGGTGTACAACCACCTAAACAGGCATGCAATCACGTTGAAGGTTTACAACCACCTAAACAGGCATACAATCACCTTGAAGGTGTACAACCACCTAAACAGGCATACAATCACCTTAAAGGTGTACAACCACCTAGACATGCATAGAATCCCCCAGATGGGAATCTTCATACCAGGTTGGTGGCGTTGTTGGTCGTGGTGCGTATAAGTTAATGACCGTACAAGGTTAATTAATAGACCAGCCATGGAACATACTCCACCTGAAGAGGTATTACTTTTGATAACAAGTAGAATTTAGTGTACAAAGTCTTGTATTAAAAAACCCACATAAAAATAAAAACAAAAACTGATAAAAAAAAAAGATAGTAGGCATACTATCAATTCTCTACTATACTCGCTTTTTATTCGCATTTCTTTAAAATCTTAAACTGCTATTGGAGCTGTGTGGTCTGTAGCTTTCTGGGTCCATGGTTGCTCTGGAATCTCATGAGATAGCACCAGGTACTTCACATCGCTTTAATAGGCTTTTGATTTTTCTATTTTGGGTTCTTTGAAATACCACTTTGGGCTCTAACTTCTATGGTACGTTAAGAGTGTTGCCAGCAGGACTGTCAACTGTGAATGCGGGGTGAGAAGGCACATGGAACTCCAACATACCTAACCTAATTCTCCAGTAGGAGCACCCTCACGAGGCGGCTTGTGGAACATACGAAGGGGGGCTTGGCCGACAGCTTAAAGCTCACGCAGCTACCCCGGATACCACCCTCAAAGATAGCTATCGACACCGAGAACTCGATGTAGTCAGGGCCAATATTCATGCAAAAACATAAGGAGCGCAGGGATTTCTGAGCAACCAGGATCCTGCAACGTTCTACTGGTCCTAGAATGACGATAAACTTGCCTAAGATACGCCCATGTTGGCTTTAAACGTGATGAACACACCTTGCGTCATGAACAAGGTTAAGTAATCAAATGTGGCATTAAGTCTAAATCAGCCCCCTGGGTTGACACGATAGCTAGCTAAGTTTATATCAGCCCCCTGGGTTGACACGGCCACTCCAGTCTAAATCTGCTCCCTGGGCAGACACGACATGAAAATATTTGAAAATACTTACAAAGACTTGCACCTTACAAAGTCAAGTCCCCAAAACATTTCAGCGGTCCTAGAACGACGATAAAGTTACCTAAAGATAAGTCCTAGAATGACTTAACACTTACTCCTACCTCTTGGCCAGGGGCACATATATTTATCATCCTTCAAAACATGTCTTGTCCCCGCAGACAAAGACAAAATATATAGGTATGATTGACATTGCATTCATGGCATACTATAGCGTCTATCATACATTAGTGGGTCCTCGCATGCACATGCATTGCATTACTAATATTTTGCAGATATCACCTACATAGCAAGTGCACAATAAACTTGTGTCAACTACCAGATTCACCCCTGGTGACCAGATAACATGATGGTAAGGGCAGGTGGAAACTATTCCTCTTAAGCAGCTGTCAGCAAGATTTCAGTGTCTGGCATCTGCTCCCCAGCATCTGCCACCTGGTCCCTAGTGTCAGGCATCTGCTCCCTGGCATCCGCCAGCATGATTCCAGCACTAGCCGTCTGGTTCCCAGAGTCAGTCGTCTGGTCCCCAGCGCCAGCCGTTTGGTTCCCAGCGTCAGCCGTTTGGTGCCCAGCCTCAGCCGTCTGGTCCCCAGCGTCAGCCGTCTGGTGCTCAGCCTCAGCCGTCTGGTCCCCACCGCCAGCCGTCTGGTTCTCAGCGCCAGCCGTCTGGTTCTCAGCATCAGTCGTCTGGTCCCAGAGTCAGCCGTCTGGTTCCCAACATTAGCCGTCTGGTCCCCAGCGTCAGCCAGCAGGATCCCAATGTCAGCCATCTGGTTCCTAGCGTCTGCCATCTGGTTCCTAGCGGCAACCAACAGTGTCCACTTTCATGAACCCAGCGTCCATCATCAGAATCCTGGCATCCGCCAAGTTGAGTTGAGCATCCTTTAGTAGAAATCCGCCTAAAATCCACTTTTTGGCAAAATATGCTAGCAGAAATCTATAAGTCGTCATCTTCAGAACATCAGCTTGCAGATTAGCGGAATTAAGGAGTGAGAGAAATCAGTCTGCCAGAACAACGGAGTATGGTTCAGTAGAAACGAGTAGATCAGGGCTCCAGAATTATGGGTAAAGAACAGGGATGCAGAATTATCTCAAATGTATCTACCATGAGTCATACCTAGCAGGCTGACGACAGCTTGCTCCATCGCAATTTCAGCAGTCTGCTCCAGCAGAAGTTCTGCAGTATATCCTAGCAGAGTTTCAGCAATCTGCTCCAGCAGAAGTGTTGCAGTATATCCTAGCAGAGTTTCAGCATCCTTCTCTAGTAGGGTTCCAGTGCCATCTTCCAGCAGGATGGCAACATCTTGTTCCAACAAAGTCTCAGCGGCTGAATCCAGAAGCGTGGCAGCTGTTTGTTCCAGTAGCAGAATGACAATAGCAGGCAGAATTTGAAGAGTCAATTTCCCTCCTCAATGAAGCTGAGAAGCGAAATTGGGGGCAAATTGTTTGGGCCAAAATTCACTATTTGGCCTAAGCTACGTGGCACGAGACGAGTGGTTAATTAATTAAGCAAATGGACCCATGTCATACATAGGGGAGTCGGGCCCTTGGACCGAAAAGAGAGGAATACGGATAAAAGACTAATGATAACTATGACCCCATGAAGACTATACACTATCTTGGAGAGAAAGATAACTAAGTGGGAAACCCTAAGAAACCTACTAGGGTTTATTCACTATAAATACAAGGAAATAAATAAGGAGAAGGGATCCATTATTCGTTCATACAAGAATAAACACAACGGCGCATACTAGAGAAGCCATACCGAGATCTACGTACAAATAATACCCAAGCATTAACCTATGACATCATGCCATCATCATTCAATCATTACCTCCATCACTAGATAATGATTAACCTAATCATTATCTCCATCTTATCATACCAAATATAATCCCACGCATAAATCCACGAAGTAGCCGCTGACATCCAATTAATACTCCGCCTGTCTCTCGCTTACGCACCAAACAGATTATTCGTCATCAGATCCCGATTCGTTGTTTATTGTACTTGTACTCCGATTATCATATAGTGGACTATTGGCGGGATTCCGACTCCCCCCGCGGTTGTTTCCCTAATCGGGTTTTCCACGTCACCAAAACCTCTTATGTCATTATTTCCTTATTTCGTCTTTTACATTATTTACATCATTATTTCGTCACAAGTCACCAATAATTTAACCCCCCGATACGAGGCTAAAAAGAGGATTTCACTTTTACCCCTAACGAGATAGAATATCGTGTTTTGACAGTTTTTACCCAAAACAGAAATGCTTTTGTTGAAAACTTTGATCTTTCCCACTCATTTTTGGTCCATTTATCATCAAATAACTAGTTGGAAAGCTCGTGCGATACACGGGGCTCCCATTAGAATTATTTGTAAAAATATATTCTTAAGTTTGATAAAAAAAAAGCCCAACAATGTTGAATCATTAATGAAAAAAATTTGTAGTTGGTGTACGTAGTTGTCTAGTTGATCATCAATAAATTATTATTCCTTTTAATCTTTAAGCATAAAAGTTTTGCCCTTCGGTAGTATAACATCAAGATATACTTATAGTACGTAGTTAACTTTTTCATTGTCATTGTGACATCCGGTTTTTAGTTAAATACAAAACACTATGTCTATAACACATGCTGCAGCACATAACACCATAATGAGCCCTTAATAACGAAGACATGCTTTTATGAGTTTTGCAAATTATTTTCACCAACAACAACTACGTAATACTGAATGAGGTTACATAAAACAACAGATATCATAATTATATATATATATATATATATATATATATATATATATATATATATATATATATATATATATATATATATATATATATATATATTTTTAGTACATTCAGAGAAAATGCTAGATCTCTAACAACATAATTTTACCTTGACTATCTACAGACAACTAAGACTATTTGATCCTTATATACTTCTCTCAAAATCAAATCCAAACTAAATTCTAATATAATTAGTAGTCCAAACAACAATCAATCAAAAATATATGTGATTCTATTACATAAAATGCAAAGGGCACCTAGTAGTATCATATTTGACAATATAAGTTAGTAGTTTATGGAAGCAACAAAATCGTTGGGTTACCAAATTTGTATTTTAGGGCATCTCTAAAAATGGTTTAAGTTTCCATGGTATGACATAACTGACATAATCCTCTTACGGAGTTAATGTTCTTACATAATTAATGGTCCTCAACAACATAGCTGGCATTTCACACCTGGTACTGTGGTAGAGCTTACCATTATGAGTTATATTAAAAAATGTATTATGTATACTCCCTTCCCTTCTTAAACAGCTTCGACCTTGCTTCTTAAGGGGGCCAAACTCTTATAACTTTCACCATTAAAATGTCAAAAATCATGGTCAAACTACCGCATTGACGACTATGTAAAAGCAATACAAAAGATCATTGCGAAGAGTATGAAGTACATTTAATGTGTGAAATTCCTAAGAGATAATAAATTTTGCTCCTTAAGTCTAACCCTACTAAAGTACTCTGCCAAGTCTCGCATAACGAAAACAAAAAACGCCTACTAAAAGCAAGGATGTCGTACTGGGTAGGGGACGTGACGGTTGTAGGTCTTCTCATACCTGTATTTAATAGAAAAATTACATGCTCCCTAATTGTCGTATTTCCTATCGCGGGTAAAAAATTTCAAAACTATAACCGACTCAACTTGTGGAGATCTTAAAATAGTTTTATACTCGTTTATTCTATAGTTTTCTCAAATAATTCTTATAATACTTTTACCCATGTCTAACACTCATGGTTGGCATGATTTAAATTTCAGTTCGAGCCTAAAACTTTATTTATATTCGCTGCATCCAAGACAAATGTGACATAATTGGACACTTGTGATAGATTTTCCCTTTTTATCAAATTTGCTTCTTCTTATTATACAGCTAACAACTTTTATTCTTATGTAAAAAGCTATAGTTTATTTATTTTAAACCAATTGCTTATTATTTTGTTACTCATGATTATTATAGAGTATATTTATAATTTGTGTTATAATGTCTAACCACTAATATTTATTTTGAACCAATAGTTATTTATTCTATCAATGAAGTTTATAAAATTAAAATGCACTTGATATCCACTCCTAACAATAGGCTCAAAAGCAAGTAAACATGGGCAGACATGAGTAAGAAATTAATTTGATATGAGGAAAGTTGGGAGATTATGAAAAATCTCAACCATCCATTGAGTCCATCCAATGGCCCTTAGAGGGACTTATGGACTCAATGACACATGTTGACTCATTAGAACTCCTCTCTCTCCCTCTCTCTCTCTCTCTCTCTCTCTCTATATATATATATATATATATATATATAGGGGCGGGTTCAGTTACGAACTAAGTTACGGTGCGAACTGTATGAACTAGCTTCAACCCAGTTTTTTTTTTTTGTCAGATACATTTTATTAGCTTACCAGATACGCTCCTTATTCAGATACATTTTATAACATAGGTAGATAGACTTTTTCCACACTAAAATTCTAAATGCACTTATACACTTTTTTAACACTAATTTTTTTGTGAGTTTTAAGACTAACTCCGAGATACATTTTACACTATTTGCGGATACATTTTATATTATATGCGGATACACTTTGTGTAAATTGTTATAAGTTTTAACACTAACTCTCGGATACATTTTATGTTATTTGTGGATACATTTTATATTATTTTGCGGATACACATGTCATTAAAACCAGATACACATCGTATCAAACCCAGATACACATGTCATTAAAGTCGGATACACATATTATCAAACCCAGATACACATGTATCCGACAGTAATACCAAATGTATCTGGGTTGGTATTTTGTGTATCCACCCTCCTACCATAATTCCACAGCCCACTATCACCCACCGCCACCGCCACAGAACCACCCCCATGCACCGCCAAGACCACCACCAAGCACCTCCAAGACCACCACAAGCACCTATTATTCAACATCGTCGCAGGATACACATTCTATTAAAGTCGGATACACAAGTTAGTTCACCTGGATACACAAAATCAAAAATCTTAATTTGTGTATCCCTTTGCAGGTCAACCACCACATTTAGTGAACCATATCCACCAGCCAGTTCTCAGCGGGTACTCATACACATGCACGTGAATTCACCCGCAACCAGAAAACTCCCCACAATCACGAGATCTACACATACAAGTTTCTCCCCCCAAAAAGACTATGACATCAGCGTCCTTTATACACACTCGCACGTCCTCTGACCCCCTGTGAGGCTCGTTGGAGCACCACCTTGTCCGCCCCACAATCGCCAGATCAACACCAAATTTAATCATAGATCTGAAAAATCAAGAAGAACTTCAGAAAAATTATTGTCCTTACAACCTAATCGGACGACTTATAGTCCAAAAGAGTCAAGCCATGTTTGTCTCCGTAAATCCACCACGCATCCCCCTTCTCATCACCCAACTCCGGAACGTCGTCACTGCCATCACCACAACACCGGTTGACTCATCTTCAACCTAGGAGGGCATTTTCTGACTCAAGAACTTTCGAATGTGCCATTATTACGACTGTTTTTACTAAAATCAACTTTGTTTTCTTTAGATCTAAGATTAAAATTACAAAAAATTAAAATTAGAAGGGTGGCCGAAGAAGTAATGGTGCTTCGCCGGCGAGGTTGATAACGAACCTCCGACTCAAACGACACAACCACCATTTCCCGACTGTTATCGCCCTCACTACCACCCATGAACAACGACTCAAACGAACAACCACATCAATCACCATCGACGAATTCGAAGCAGAGGCCTCCAACGCCGGATCTCAGGCAGCCCGGACACCGTCACCCTATGACAAACTCTAGCGCAACCTGCAATCGGCTACCAAAAACCAGCAGCCCCGTCTCTACCACCACACACTTCACGACAACCGTCCCGCACACCCAACGTAACACTCACACCATTCATAACCATTAGATCTACTCAATTTTTAAAACTTTTTGGGTTTTAAAACTTTGATCTACAAAAAAAAAAAAGGAGCAGATACAGGTTGGATCGAATTATTTGAATATCTTTTAGGGTTTAGCGGATTCGTCTTTTTTTTGCTGGGATTTTACATATTGATGCTGTAAAGATCAGATTATTTTGTTTGTTTTGATTGTGAATTTGCAGGCGAAAGACGTTCTGTTTGTGAAATGATAGTAGCGGTGGTGATGCCGTCAATGACCGACGATGATTTCGTCGTGATGCGGTGAGGCCACCGGCGGTAAGAGTGATGGTGGTGGTGGTGGTGGTGAGATATGTGAGAGAGAGAAGGGGGAAGGCACGGGGTTGGGTTTGTGGGTGTTTTGTGTTGAAATCTGAGGGTTTCATTCTTTTAATCCCGTGCTTGTTAAAGAGTTCGTACAGTTCATACCCTAATTTAGTTCGTACGGGATCCTGAAATAAATAAATAAATAAATAAATATATATATATATATATATATATATATATATATATATATATATATATATATATATATATATATATATATATATATATATAAGAGATCAAGTGAGTCCACCCAATTTCATTGAGTCCATAAGTCCTCCTTAGGGCCATTGAAAAGATGAGATGAGGGGCTGAGATTGAAGGGAAAAAGTAGGGGATTAAGGGTAAAATAAGGGGATTGATGCTAATTAATCCTTTTCCCTCTCTACCATCACTAATCAAACTCGAATTACACTATAAAAACCTTCTTTTTCCACTCACTTATCTCTCCTATCACACAAAATATCAATCCTCAATCTCTTTAAAAACCAAATAAATTTAAAAAACTCAAAAAATCCCCCCCCCCTCTTCCTCACCGTCCTTCCTTCAAGCACAGCCACAACCACCACACATCACCACCACCTTCCTTCTTTCTCCTTCCCCGTCACTCAGATCCGCCACTACGCAACCACGACGACAACAACCACCTCACCAGCCACCACCTCCTTCCTCTCCAACCACCGCCCACAACAACACCTCCACCCGACACCACTTCAGCCCACCAGACACATTACCACCCCACCACCACGCACCACACACGGCCCCTGAAACCATCGCACGTCACAAACACCTCCATCCTTTCTCTCTCTCTTTTTTTTTTTTTTTTCTCAGATCTGCCACCAAACACCGCACATCACCACTCCTCTCTTTCTGCCGCACTGCCAGTCGCTCAACCTCACCCGACTCCTCCTCCCTCCTGCCCGCCACCACGCATCATTAAAACACCGCCACAACAACCACCACCAACGCCAGAATGCCAGATCTGGTTGTTGTATGGTTGTTGTCGATGGTCATGTCGATCGCGTTGTTGATGGTGGTGTTGTCGTTTGAATTTTTTTAATTGACGGTGTTTTGTGATTGTTGTCATAGCTATTAATGGTGATTGTTGTCGTTGCTGTTTCAAACCATGGAGTACAAAGGTTGCTAATGGTTTGAAATAATAGGAAAATGTGTTTACTTTTTTGGTGTGTTCATTTTATTGTCGTTTATTTTTTGGTTTTCTTTTTTTTTTTTTTTTGAAAAGGTGGTGTTTTAATCATAAAAAAGGTGGTGTTTTGTTTTGTTGTGGGTGTTTGTTTTATAATTTTTCAAATCGATCGTCTTATAAAAATCGTCTTGTTATATATTTTTTTCAGATCTGGTTTTGTTGAGTTTCTTTTTCATTTTTCAGATCTCGTCTTTCTTTAAATTTACACTCATATTTATTTAAATTTACACTCGTATTTCTTTACAGTTACACTTGTATTTCTTTATACTTACACTCGTATTTCTTTACATTTACACTCGTTTTTCTTTACATTTACACTCTTATTTCTTTAAAGTTATACTCCTATTTGTTTACATTTACACTCGTATTTCTTTACATTTACACTCGTATACATTTACACTCCTATTTCTTTACAGTTACACTCCTATTTGTTTACATTTACACTCGTATTTCTTTACATTTACACTTTTTTTTTCCAGATTTGCTATAGATCTTTTTTGTGAGTATGAGTTGGTGGTGACTGGTGAAGAACGGTGGTGGTGTTTGTCGGTGGTCGGACTACAATTACACTCTTAAAGGACAAAAGTTGCACTCTTAAAGGACCAAAGTTACACTTAAAGGACCAAAAAATCAAATTTACACTCTTAAAATGTTACATTTACACTCGTAAAACATCAAATTTACACTCGATAAATGTTGAAATTATAAAATTCAAAATTTCCGTCACAAAAAATAAAATTTACACTCTTAAAGTATTACATTTACACTCGTAAAACGTCACATTTACACTTGTAAAATGTTAAAATTATATAAATTCAAATTTTCCGTCACAAAAATCAAATTTACAGTCTAAAAGTGTTACATTTACACTCGTAAAACATCACATTTACACTTGTAAAATGTTAAAATTATATAAATTCAAAATTTCCGTCACAAAAAATCAAATTTACACTCTTAAAATGTTACATTTACACTCGTAAAACATCACATTTACACTTGTAAAATGTTAAAATTATATAAGTTCAAAATTTCCGTCACAAAAAAATTAAATTTACACTCTAAAAATGTTACATTTACACTCGTAAAACATCACATTTACACTTGTAAAATGTTAAAATTATATAAATTCAAAATTTCCGTCACAGAAAATCAAATTTACACTCTTAAAATGTTAAATTTACACTCGTAAAACATCAAATTTACACTTGTAAAATGTTAAAATTATATAAATTCAATATTTCCGTCACAAAAAATCAAATTTACACTCTAAAAATGTTACATTTACACTCGTAAAACATCACATTTACACTTGTAAGATGTTAAAATTATATAAATTCAAAATTTCCGTCACAAAAAATCAAATTTACACTCTTAAAATGTTACATTTACACTCGTAAAACATCACATTTACACTTGTAAAACTCATACAACATTACATTTACACTTCTGAAATCTGAAACTCAAAACTGATTAATTAAGGGCTAGAGAGAGAAAGAAAAATTAATTAGTGTATAGAAATTTGATTAGTGGTAATTGTTTTTGGTAATTTTCAATCTCAACCTCCCATCTCAATCCAACCATCCACATTTTTTACCTTTTCTTTTTAATAGTCCTTAATCAAATTCATCTCAACCATCCATTGAGTCCATCCAATGGCCCTTAGAGGGACTTATGGACTCAATGACACATGTTGACTCATTAGAACTCCTCCCCTCTCTCTCTCTCTCTCTTTTCTATATATATATATATATATATATATATATATATATATATATATATATATATATATATATATATATATATATATATATATATATATATATATATATATATATATATATATATATATATATAGATATAGATATAGATATAGATAGATAGATAGATAGAGAAGGGTTCTCATAAGTCCCTTATATCTTATGAGTCTCTAAGTCCTTATAAGGACCATATGATGAAAGGAATGGAGGGATGAGATTACATCTCAATGAATGGCCACAAATTAATCTAGTCTAATTACGTCCTCATTGCAATTATGTTTCTTACTAATCCATTCTTCCCCATTTATCAGAAACTCCTTCCCCACTAAACATTATCACTCATTATCAATAACTTCTCCTGTAACACCCCCATACTCCAAGTGCCTTACCAGGACCACTCAGGTATGAAGACATTACCATCTCGGTTATCCGAGGCAATGATAATCAAACAACAATAAAGAAACAATGCTTAATATAATAATTTAGTGAATAGTTACAATCCTCAAACCAAACCAAAAGTACGATACATTATTTCAAACTCGACTCTAATCGAAAAGTAAATAAACTAAAGGCTACAATGGAAGACTCCTATCATCATGTCGTGGCATCCCACTATCCCAAAGTACTCATCTCAATACCGCTCAATATCCGCTCACCATCCTCGAATGGATCACCGCAGTTTACAAAACAACACCGGGTCGCAGACTAAATCACACAATCAATATAGATAACAATAATAAGATAAACAGACAATTTGAATCACACACACACACACACCACCAACCAATTCCCATCATCTCAATACCGATCGTCCACTTTGGACCACCACGCCAGATGGGGGACCGCACCGTTCCCACCTAAGCCCCGCTCATCATACCGAGCGATAACCCTGTCCCATTAATGTGCACATCCCCTTCCGTGGCGGGTTCCACGAAGGGCGAAACTAGGGCGTGAAGTCACTCCCGCAAGTGACTCCACCGAGCCGAGAACGCATCTCGAGAACCATCAACAAAGAATCACAACCACAAACACAAAGACAATCATTATATCAAACAACTAGATACAAAGACATCACCAATATCCCATTATGGGACTAATAATAATGAGTAGGAAATCCTACCCGGAAAGCACAACATCGAGACGGTATCAACAAATTGAGTCAAAAGCCTCTTCTACGAACCCTCCTCCTATCATATAACACATAGAGGCTACACATCACATACTACACACAAAACCCCAATCTCTAAATTAGGGTTTAACCAAACTTAACAAAACACTATAGAAATTATATTAAAAGCTTACCCTCGACGCAAGGAACTCAACGACACGAATAACGACAAGAACCGACCGTCTGAACTCCGGGAATTGCTAAGAATGCGATTAGGAAGATGAACTGGTTGCTTTCTCTCTTAAACAGGGTTTTAGGTTTTGTAAAAGTGATTTAAAACAATGACGACTATGTTTAAATACCTTAATCGCATAATTAACAAAACCCGAGAAAACTCCCCGTAAAACCGGACACTCGATCGAGTACCCAAGGTACTCGATCGAGTACCCCCTTACTCGATCGAGTACCCCAGCTACTCGATCGAGTACCCAACAGGTCAGAAACTATTTTATTTCGCAACTTACCCTTACTCGACAGAGTAAGGGCTACTCGATAGAGTACCCCAAGACTTATAAATACGGAGTATTACATCTCCCTTCTCTCTACATTCTCTCACATTTGTTCTCTCCCAAAAATAAATACAAAACAAATAAAAACAATAAAAAAACACACCACCGACATCCTCCTCACTAGACCACCGTAGTTCCTCCCTCCTCCTTCCTGCTGCCGTCGACCACCCCCACCTCCCCACCAGACCACCGTCACCAATCGACGCGCCCACGATCACCATTCCCCACACGCCTTCCTCCTGTCGCCCCGACAACATTCCCACCACCACCGACATCGACAACCATTCCCACCACCACCGACAATGACAACCACACTCACGACCTCACCACTGCCTTCCTCCCTCCCTGCTGCCGCCTGCCGCGCCCGTCACCACCAACACTGCACACAACCACACACCATCGTAACAACCTTCACTCACAAAACCCACCACCACTGACGACGACGACCACGCTCACGACCTCACCACTGCCTTTCTCCCTCCATGCATTGTGATTTATCATTTCAAGATCTGCTCTTATTTACTCTCTGATTTATCATTTCTGTACATGCACATTTCAGATCTCGACCATTTTACTAATTATATTCAATACCCATTTCGCATAATCACAATGCAGATTGTTTTTTGTTTGGTTTATGTATTTCTTTTGTTGATGTTTGGATTGACTTTGATTTTAGATCTAGTTTTTATATTTTTAGATTTGTTTTAATTTTTTCACGTTTTTTTTCATATCTATTGGTTTTAGATTTCTTGATTTTAATTTTTCAGATTTATTTGGTTTTATAAAAGTTACCTTATTTATGACTAAAGTTATACCCTTAAAACATTAAAGTTATACAATTTACGACTAAAGTTATACCCTTGAAATATTAAAGTTACACTATTTGCGACTAAACTTATACCCTTAAAACATTAAAGTTCTACAATTTACGATTAAAGTTATACCCTTTAAACATTAAAGTTACACTTCTTCTCATTTCGGTTTTTGTATTTACAACTAAAGTTCTACCTTTTTAACGTTTTTCATATTTACATTAGTTTTTTTTTTTTTTTTTTTTTTTTTTTTTTTTTTGGTGTGTGTGTTGGTATTTTGTGTTATAAATCTGAAAATAAGATAAAAAAATGATCTTGTTTTATATTTTTAAATTTCAAATATCGTCTTATTTTATATTTTTCTTTATATTTTTCTTTAGATCTATTAAAGTTATACTATTTACGACTAAAGTTATACCCTTGAACTAGACAAAAAAATGAGTTGGTGTTCCAAATCCGATTGCTTGCGATTTAAAATCTTGTCTTGTTTTATATTTTTTTTATTTCAAATGTCTTATTTTACATTTTAATATTTAGACAGTGACTTTTTTTTTTTCAAATCTAGTATTGTTGGTTTAAAGTTAGTATTGCTGTTTTTTAGGATTTCGGTTATATATTGGACTAAAGTTATACGATTTTCGACTAGAGTTATACGATTTTCGACTAAAGTTATATGCTTTTGGACTAAAGTTATACGATTGGGACTAAAGTTATACAAAAAATTGGACTAAAGTTACATAAAATTATATAAATTCCAACTAATTTATCGGAAATGACTAAAAGTTATACAAAAATAGACTAAAGTTATACAAATATGGACTAAAGTTATACATATATGGACTAAAGTTATACAAATAAAGACTAAAGTTATACAAAAATGGACTAAAGTTATACAAAAATTGACTAAAGTTATACAAACAGTACTTATATAAATTCAAATTTGGACTAAAGTTATACAAAAAATTGGACTAAAGTTACATAAAATTATATAAATTCCAACTAATTTATCGAAAATGACTAAAAGTTATACAAAAATAGACTAAAGTTATACAAATATGGACTAAAGTTATACAAATAAGGACTAAAGTTATACAAAAATGGTGTAACTTTAGTCCATAATAGTATAACTTTAGTCCTTTTCTGTATAATTTTAGTCCAAAATTGTGTAACTTTAGTGCATAATAGTATAACTTTAGTCCTTTTCTGTATAACTTTAGTCCAAAATTGTGTAATTTTAGTCAATAATAGTATAACTTTAGTCTTTTTTTGTATAACTTTAGTCCAAAATTGTGTAACTTTAGTCCACAATAGTATAACTTTAGTTTTTTTTTTTGTGTAACTTTAGTCCAAAATCGTGTAACTTTAGTCCAATATTGTATAACTTTTGTCCAAATGTAAATTCAGATTTGAAACTACCACATGAGATTGAAGTTGCACAAATGCCATTAATGTCCACTGAAGTTGCACATAATGTTAGTGAAGTTGCACACAATGTCATTGAAGTTGCACACAATGTCATTGAAGTTGCACATAATGTGAATTGAAGTTATACATAATGTCAGTGAAGTTATACATAATGTCAGTGAAGTTATGCATAATGTTGATTGAAGTTATACATGATATCGGTGAAGTTATACACATTGAAGTTTTAATACTAAATCCGAAAATTTTATATAACAACACGAAATTTCTTGTTTAGTAGATCTAAGATTAAAATTAACTTATTATATGAGATTTTTTTTTGTAGATCTAAGATAAAAATAAAAGAATTTTACAAGGTAAAAACGAGATTCAAATACCCAAAATCTTAAGAAAAAAAATGTATAAAAACGAGATTTGAGAAAATAAATAAAAAAACGAGAACTAACAAAATAAAAGACAATTAAAAGAAAATAAAAGACAACAAAAAAACGAATGGAAAAAACAACTCAAAACATAAATATTAACCCCAAAACGAAAAAAAAAATACCGAGGTGGCGGCGGCGGTGGTGGTGGGTGGTGTGTTGGTGTCGGGTGGGTTGGTGGTGGTGGTGGGTGGTAGTGAATGAAGAAGAGAGGAGTGGGTGATTTATTTGGGTTTTGGTTTTTTTGAGTTTCGGATTTTTTTAGAGAGGAGAGGAAAGTGAGATGTAGAGAGAGGAAAAGATGATTGTGATAATGAATTAATGAATGATGGGTGAATAATTAGTGAATGAGATGATTTAATTAAGGAGGCAATTAGAGGAGATTCATTTGTTGCCATTCATTGAGATGAAATCTCATCCCTCCATTCCCTCCATCCAATGGTCTACATGAAGACTTATGGACTTATAAGTATATAGAGGACTTAGTTGATCTCTTCTCTCTCTCTCTCTCTCTATATATATATATATATATATATATATATATATATATATATATATATATATATATATATATATATATATATATATATATATATATATATATATATATATATATATTATTAAAGGAAGCTTTTTTCGAGCGATTACAGAGAGTCCAAATTTAGTGAAATACGTTCAACAATAAAATAATACTTGTGGACAAGGCCCTCGGGAACTGCGTCCGCGGGATCCACACTAGGCATAATCGACTCGAGGTTCTTTCGAATCGAATTAAGACATATTAGAGTCGCCACCAAGTTTTATGGGAACTTGGAACCGTTCAAGTCAACTTTACACCTTTCATCGAAAAGCATAAAGCCAATCGACTACGAGTGATTAAAGATAAAGACTTGTACCCTATATCACTCGATTTGAATGACTCTCGTAATCCAATGGTATTTAGACGGATCCACAAACCAAAGATCTTGAGTAAGGGGTGAGGGTACGTGTTAGGAAGCCCATAAGGACACCTAACCCCGCCCGTCGATAACGGCCTCTACTAAGTCAAGTGTCGGATTTCAAACAAGGTCATAGCTACTACGATATATGATATGCAAACATCGTTTTAAAACCCTAACATGTGACAACAATTTCTATGTCGTTTAATGCATGAATACTAACTTTGTCAAAGTTGTTTTAGCATGTTGGTTGATTTGAAATAAAAGATGCGCAAACACGGCTTAGGAGGAATGGGGGAGCCATTGGGATCTATCCTATTACAACCCAGGCATTTCATGCCGACACAACGAGAAATAAATTACAACTCAATCTAATTACAACAACTATCGTAATTACTTTGACTCAGATTACAATACAAACTAACAAAATACAACTTAAACTATTAAGTCTTAATAAACGAAACAAATGTAAACAAAAAAGCTAAAGCTAAGTTAGACTAATTAAAGATGTTAGCCAAATTATTAGTTAATGAACAAATTAGATTAGAATTAAACTAATTAAATTAAAATAAATAAGTACAAAGGCTTGAAATAAATTAGGTACAACTTATTAATTAAATTGAACCCAACTTATTAAAATTATTCACCAATCCATATTTATTAAAATAGGATTAGTAAACAATTAAAGAAACAAAAGAAGAAAAGAAACTAAAACTGGCAGACCCGTGCAGTGCACGGATCATAAGTCAGACAGACCCGTGCAAGGCACGGTTTTTGTAGAAAAGCAAAGTTAATTATATTTTAATTACGAAATCAGTAAAATAAATTACGAAAAATTCATTAAATTAAATTTACAGATTTTGAACCATAAAAGATAATTAAAACGACTTTTAAAAAATTAGAAATAAATAAAACAAATTAAAGGTTAATTAATTACAAATTGAATTAAATAAATACGAACTAGGTTAGGTACAATTCTAAATCGTCAACGAGTGCAAATGGAAAGGTGTTAAGCACGCACTTCCATGCTAGCGAGAAAATTAGTGAAAGGGAAGATGAATTCAATTAAGTTCTGAGAATTGTTAATCGGTTTTTAAAGCTATGTCGATGTACCCTAATGTGTCTAATTAGGTTATTAAACTGATCTAATATCATCTAAACGAGTTATATGTTAACAAACAGAGGTCATACTAACATGTAAATGGTCCAGGGGTAGGTCGAATCACACGAGAGAAGAGAGGGGTCAAAAGCGAAGAGCGAAGTCAGAATTTGTTTTATTAATGCCCTACCTTGAACACGAGGATATGTAAATGAGACGGGGGTGTACGACCGACTGATGTAGCGGTTTCTTTCCACTCTCAAGTCAACGCGGGTGTTCATGGTGGTACTTTAACTCATACTCGGACTAAACTAGTTTCATAGTTAATTAAACAATCGATAAACAAAAACGATAAACGAATAAAAACAAACTATAAAAAACAAACATAAAAAAACGAAATAAAAGGGAGAAAAAGGAGGATTTGATGCACCCTCAACCTACATGTATCGTTGACACCGTCTTGGGTCGTAATCGATGGTAGATTTTATCTCGAGAGGTCGTCGTCGACGAAGAAACAAAGCAAACACGCGTTTTTATCGAATCTGGACAGCAACTTTCAAATAGTGATTTCTCCCTCGTTTCACGATGAAAATTCGATTTAAAAGATGTTTTGAAAACTAGAAAGAGAGGAGAACAGAGATCTTAAAGCAACCCCTGCTCGTTTTGAGTTATTGGGCACGAAAAACGAGCACAAACAGAATCGGACAGACAGAACAAACACAAAACAGAGTGTATAACACTCTGTTTTTCGAGGGATTTCGTGTACTCTCAAGGGAAATTTAGCTCGTAAATCTTTATCTAATGTATAGATGGATGTTATATGGTTAATTAGGAACAAGAAACTTGAGTTTTGATGGAGGTTTGAAGGAGGAACGAATTGTTTTTCGAAGAGGACACACAAACTGTTTCAGTTTTGATGTCGGTTTTGTGGAGGGGTTTTGAGAGGCAATCAGGGTTCGTTTCTGAGGTTTAAAGCTTGTGAGTGAAGGTAGGATGTATGGAGAACTTAGAGCCATGAATGTATAGTGAAGGGGTGTTATTTATAAGGAGTTAAGGTAGGGTAAAAAGGGGGAGAGGCAGACGGGCCTGTTCGCGCATAGCTGCTGTCCAGCAGCTTTGGTGAGGGTTTGAGAGGCTTTGTGACGGGTTTTCTTGGTGATTAAGGTAAGGTAATATGGGTAGGATACTAGGGTATGGGTTAGGGTTAATGGGTACGGGTTTTGGTGGTATTTGGAGCGGGTTTTGGGCTCGGGATTTGAGCTGCAAAACAGGGGGGCTGCTCGTGTATATGCGGGCTGTTTAGGGGTGATTTGGGGCATGATTTGGGCCGTGGTTATGGGGGTTCGAACAGGGGTGGATGGGTAGAGGCTTAGGTTGGTTAGTGTACTCGATATTCGTGCCAACTCGCAAAGAAAACGGGCTCAAAAACCGAGCTAAAATCGAGCTCAAAAACGCATGTTCAAAACGAGTTCTTTTCGATTTTCAAATCGTTTTTTCAAATCAATTAACACATTAAAATAAATGATTTTTCAAACCAAATATACTCATAAAATGATTTTCCAAATCAAATATTTATTTTATTTTCAATAAAATAAACTTGGGAAAATAAATTCAAAATAAAATAAAATAAATTGAATTCACCTAAAAAAAGCTATAATTTAAATATCATTTAAATTAATAAAAATGAACTCACTTAAAAAAACATTAATTTAAATATCATTTAAAATAATAAAATGAACTCACTAAAAAACATTAATTTAAATATCATTTAAATTAATAAAATACTTCATCGACGACGCCCATTCTACATCGTAAAACGAACCCAAATAATGACAATGACAACTAAAGAATACATGTGTCCTATCATCATCGGGTGTTTGTCGGGTTCTCTATAAATTCCAATATCGACGGATACGGGTATCTACAGAGCCCCCACTTCGACTGAGGCTTGGACAAGGCGAAAGTCAAAGTATACCCCAGGTCCCTCTCGACCTGAGGATTCTTCGGGTCGTTTATAGTCCATTAGACTTGCGTATATAAGCTTGCCAGCCATAAGAAGAGACCATACCTGAAACTTCGTTGGGGATTGACTCTCGCTTCTGTTGTGTCAAATTATCGTCGTTGGTCGTCGACCCATAAAATTGCATATATGGTGGATTGAGCCTTATCCTTAGGCGCCTACGTATCCGTTTCGACGGAATCAAACCCGCGTCGTAGTTCGGCAAGAATCGCCGACACATGCCCAAAGTTTATCATCTGCTGGCGTATGTCCAAAATTCATCATCTGCTGACATTTGCCCAAAGTTTATCATCTGCTGGCACTTGTCCGAATGGGACGGAACTTTCCAAGGAGGTTGCCGCCGCTTTCATCATTTGCTTTCAGCTACGGAATTCTTCCATCTCATACTCTTGTATTGAATTTGAATTCTTGGTGGATGTCATCCTTTACATCTTGATAATGGTCTCGAAGCCTACGGCTTCGTGAGCCCCCATTTGAATGGCTCTAAAGTCGAAGACTTTAGAGCCCCCAGTTGAAGCATATCCTGCTATATTTGAAACACAAAAACGTACTAGCAATAATCATCACATAAGCACATTTGGATCATCGATCTTAAAATTGGATCATTTGAAAGATTGGGTCATCGACCCGAAAATTGAATTTGAAAATTTTGAATAATTGGGTCATCGACCCGAATTTTGAATTTGACATCACTTGGAATGTTGGGTCATCAACCCGAAATTTGAGTTTGAAAGACTGGGTCATCGACCCGAAATTTGAACATGTTGAAAATTTTGAATAATTGGGCTATCGACCCAAATTTTGAATTTGAAATGAATCACTTGGATGTTGGGTCGTCGACCCAAAATTTGATTTTGAACTTTGAGATTTGAACCTTGACTTGAAATGTACCACTACTTGGATCATCTATCCATAATTCGCAAAAAGTTTTTGAAATTTCGGAATTCCGAAAAATTTGGCATTTTGAAATCGAACCTTGACGGGTGAGCACGAAATATGACTCAGACACTCTGTATGACTTGTAAACAACGTGGGCGTAGCCCGCTACCGTAAAACAAAAAAAAGAAAATAAAACCGTAAGTGTGCACGAGTTTTAATTCAATTATTGACTTATTGGGGGTAGAAATATAAATTGGCCATACTGACGCCAAAAGATGACAAACGGGAATCACAAGGTCGTCGGACTTGAGACAGAGATATCGTATGGCATGGGCGTGCTCCCAAGGGCACATGGGAATCAAGATCACTTGGCATTGACAAGGTGGATTAAACTCATGGAGCAACAACGTTAGCTTCGCCTAGACACTAAACACAGACTGATTTTATGAGAACACTTAGACATCACACATCACTCTTGTTGGGAACATTCTGTCACTCTTCTCCTCGCCTCCTTTCTTTTCAGCGAGTTTTCATCATTTCTTACCACCGCCTTCTTTCTTTTCAGCGGGCTTTTACTATTTTTCTTCCACGCCTTCTTTCTTTTCAGCGGGTTATTCGTATTTTCTGTTCCCAACACAAACTCACATCTATATGACTCAACATCTTTGCCTAAACCGTTAGATAAAGCTCGTTCTGAGACTTGATACTATTCATCTGAACCTATATCCTTATCCTAGCCTACATCGAGTGCTAAGACCGACTCAAACAAAGGTGGCTTCATTTGGACTTGGTTAAGACCCGTAAGAAACCGACAAGATGACAACTTGGTTGAGGAGTGGATTGAATCCCTTGTTCAGAAGGACTGCCTACGTATTTGCGTGGAGCGAAATCAAATCCGACGTAGTTCGATCAAGGTGCATAAAATTGGCATTTTGATTGTGTGTACACACTCGAAGGTTTCACCTAAGGTATCATGTCGCATCCCATTCTAGCCTGTAAGGTACTGTTAAATCTCGTGTCTAGGGTTGGTACAAAAGGCTGGGGTTCTTTGGGATGTGGAGCTTGGTAAAAATAGGTTTGCAAGGTAAACCGTCATTCTTGAAGGTTTGTTTTGTGGTACTAAGGCCAAGGGCTATGGCTTATAACGTGGTTGGAATGGGTGTCTCGGGTTTGATGAACCACGAGTGCAAATGGGTTGAAAAATGATGTGGGTTCAAATTTCCATGTCTGGACCCTAGAGGTTGGGTGTAACAACACAAGCGGAATAATTCTCAAAATTCCTGACTATCCCCTTGTAACCGTCTCAGGAAGGACTTAGAGGGTAAAGAGGTCACTACTTACGCTTTTGGGCTTCGCCCATTGAACCTCAACTATGGGTACTTGACTTGAATTCTGGCTTCCGTAACTTCGACATTCAACCAAAAAGCATATCGCAATGACTTCAACATCTTTTTTTCTTTTTTCTTTTTCTTTCATCTTTTTTTCATTTTTCTTTTTTTTTTCATTTTTCATTTTTTTTTCATTTTTCCAATTTTTCTCTTTTTCTCATTTTTCATTCTTTTTCATCTTTTTTTTCCCTTTGAAAATGATCTTCTATTCATTCTCTTAGTCATAAATGGATACACCTTGAAAACTGGGCTTCGCCAACTAATTTGGGTAGGAACTAACAATTCCTTGTTAGAACGGGTTGATATCTTCTCTCTTCGAGATGGGATGATTTTATGGGGAAAAGGCTTGCCTTTCGTCATCGATAGGGGAAACAAGGAGCTAGTTCGGTTTCGTCATAGAATCATCTGAAAGCTTTTCAAAAGCTGATCGGAGCCATTTGGTGTTCACAATTAAGCATATGTGGTCGTTGGTCAATGGTCGATACAAAACACAATTTATACTTCACAAACAACTCTACAATTAGTAAAGAGGCAAGTAAAGGTCGGATCCCAAGGGACGGGTATTGAAATGAAGATTCTATTGTGACTAGTGGTGTCTAGGGGTGTCACAAATTGGGTTGATGTAGAAGGTCACTAAACTAAAATAGCAATGAAAATAAACTAACAAGGTAAATAAAATAAGGGGTGTAAACAATTGATTAAAGGCACTAGGGTGTCATGGGTTCATAGGGGAATCATGGGATATGATCATACAAACATGTTCTCAAATTATAAGCAAGCAATTATTGTTGTGATGGATTGAGTTGGGTTATATCTTACAATCCTAGGAAAGTTTGGGTCCCGGAGCCGAATCTCTTGGATTGTACAACACCTACAAGTCGACTTAATCTTCCCTACTTAACACATGCATGGTCTAACAAGACTCGAGTTGGGTTATGTCTTACAAGTCAAGTTGAAAGGATAGAAGATGATAGTAAATGCAAGGATTCATAGGCTTAGCATTTCATCAAACATAACATGTGCATGTATTAAGATCAAAACAAGCAAGCAAATAAGATATGAAAGCATATTAATTTAAGCATGAATCATTCCCCATGTTGGTTTCCCCTAATCACCCATTAAACCCTAGCTAAGAGACTACTCACTCATTATCATATTGATCATGCTAGAAAGGTTGTCAATCATACTAACATAATGAAAAATGATGAACAAATGAAAGTAATTAGCAATAATTAAAAAGGGATTAAGAGATTATACCTACTAATGATTCCAATAATAAAGCAAGAATAATAGAAGTACTTGAATCCTAGATTGAAAGGTTGTCAATCTCCCAATAATAACCCAAATAATCTTCAATTACCCAAAATAAAGTAAGAACAAGAGAGAGATTAAAGAACTAAAACTTGGATTAAAACTTGATTAATATTTGATTACAATATTGAAGAGAGATTTGATTGATATTAACTACTCTAATTATTGATAAGAAGAACATGCTCCTCTAATTAGACTAATGGGGTATTTATAGTGAAAATTAGGGAGGATGCATTAGGGTTAACTAAGGGCTAAACTAGTAATTACACTTTTTAAGTTGAGCAAGGAGCCTCCGGGATTATTCGAGAGAAGGGCTTCTCCATTTCGTAGCTTGAAGGACGAAACTGTGCTGTGCTGTGATCCGTGCGGCTGGGAGTCGGGACGGCCGGATCTGGGATGGACGATCTGAGCGGATCAAGGAACAAGACGCTCGGACTGGGCATGGGGAATCCGAGCGGATTCCTGGTGAGGACGCTCGGACTGGCGAGGACGGACGGATTCTCTACAATCCGTTCGGATTGTAGTTCAATGACTTTCCTTCTTCTTTTCTTCCCTTTTCTTCATGAATTCCTTGGGGATTTCCTTGGGGACTCAAGGATCCTTTTCTCAACAATGCTCTTCTACTATGCTAAGTACAAAGGCCTTCTAGTCTTGTCTCTCCTTGATGCTTGGTCATTGAATATGATCAATTTAGCCTTGTTTTGCCATGAAAATGCAAGATTCTTACTCCTTTCCTACCAAGGGATCAAAATCTCAAAGAATATGCAAAACAAAGAACTAAAGATAAGAAATGACCCAAATAGGCACTAAAAAGCATGGAAACAATGGTAATTCGGGGCTAAATATGCGCCAATTATGGTCGCATCAAATATCCCCAAACCGAACCTTTGCTCGTCCCGAGTAAAGAGGTGACAAAGACTAGGACCAATACTAACCTAACCTAATAATAATAGCCGATATGAGACAATTAGCGGGTCTCACTCCGCCCCTTCAACTCACAACAAGACAACCATGAGGTAGGATGCCTTCTTGCAAGGCAAGGTGGGTCTTGCCAAAATGGCGACACATCCAAACATTAAGCACACAAAATCACATAATGGATGCATCTACAAAAAGAATAGCCACTTTCCTCATCTAAGTGGCGGAAATTATCTACAAGGGAAGCAATTCAAGGGTACACAATCCTTCATAGATGCAATTTGTTCAAACTACTAAGGCTAGAAGGATACCAATAAATCACCTCCAAAATGTGTCAAGCTAGGGTACCTTTGTCCTCAATCGTTAAATGCTTTTGTCAAGAGTAGACTCCCTATGGTGTTAGAAACACTGGAGGATCGCGGAATTCCCCCTCTTGCCTAGACAAGAAGAAGGGTCGTCCCCTCTCTACCATGCACAAAATGGATACGATGGATAAAGGGATCAATAGATATTGAGTTTCATTTTGGGAGTTTGCTTTGTTTTTGTTTTTCCCCCCAATTTCTTGTGGCATATAACTTTTTTGAGAACACTTTCTTTTTGCCATTTCTTTTTGATTTTTGGCATTTCAATACTTGACAACTTTTTGCATTTCTTTTGAACATTTTCAAAGTCACCCCAATTAGTAACGAGGGTGCCTTGTATTTGAAGCTTTTAGGAGTCTATTTTTGCTCCTCTTTTCTTTTGATGCATTTTTGCAAACTTTCTTTCATTTTTCATTTCATTGAACTCAAATTGATTTCTTTTTGTTTTGTGCCCATTCCCTTTGATGACAAAAATATGGTAGAACATGGATGAATGATGGAAATATGCATGGTTTCAAGGGTCACCTTGGAATAAACGGTAGCCAAGGAGTTATCACACCACAAGGTACTCTTGACTCGGCCTTAAACCATGGGTCAAAGGATACTAGCATGACACATCCTAGGGTGTTTTACAAGTATTCTAACAAGCAAAGTCTTAAGAATAAAAAGCATCTACTAGGGCCTATATACACTTGTCAAGCTTCCCAAATAGACGGTTTCGCAAAATTTTTCTAACATGCAACTTCATGCCATGATGCAACTAACATTTATACATCCTAATGCAAATGATTCTACCAACTAATATGACATATAAACTAGATGCAATCCTAAGTTCACATTGTTTTTACCGCATCAATCAAAATAAAGCCACATAGTCATTAACATAAAGAGGAAAAAGGGGATTGGAAAGATCATACCATGTGGTCTTCAATATCCTCATGTCTCGGATGTGGCGTAGTCAATCAAAGTGAACAAGGATGAACAAACACAATATATACAAGACAATATATACAAGGGAAATGAACTTGTTTTTGGTTTTTCAATTTTTAAATTTTTATGGTTTTTGAAATTTTTTCAATTTTTATGGTTTTTGAATAAAAGTTAAGTGTTAGAATTCCCATCCCCACACTAATATGGGCATTGTCCTCAATGGCCAAAATGATGGAAATTATGCAAAGATGATGCATGATTTTCTATACTAAATGCAATTCTACACTAAGCTATACTACATGATGCATGGTTTTTGTTATGACGGAGAGGATAATTTAAATTACCTCCCGTTGCGTATGCATTAACTTCCCCAAACCAAGTAAGACACTATTGCTAATGTCAAAGCATGGGGGAGTTCATGCACATGCTATGCTATGCATGAAACTAGATTGTCATTTTGGATTTTTCAAAAGTGGGAACAATAAAAGAACGCCTCAAAGGAACCGAGGTGTGAGTCCTTTGATGTTGCTAGGACTAAACCAACAATGATCAAAATGAAATAAAATACAAAGAGATATAGACAAACCGTGGGAGAGTAGGAATCTCCAAGGCTAGTCTTCCATCATGCTACTATGTTTTTGAGATGGAGAGGATGAGGGTTTTGATGTTATGGGTAGTGTTTATGAGTGAATGAATGAATGAATGAAGGTGGGGTGGGTATTTAAAGAACTCGACCATTTTAGGACGCAGGGGCAATCCGTGCGGATTAGGCGCAATCCGCTCGGATTCTTCAGCTTCAAATTTTCAAAAATCCCGCCTAGAGACGGGCGGATTCTGGGGAATCCGCTCGGATTCTTTTTGGATGAGACGGGCGGATTTCTTGCAGGACGGACGGATTCTTGTCCAGAGATTTTTCTTTGTTTTTCTTCAGCTGCAAGACGGGCGGATTGTCCACAAGACGGACGGATTCTGTGAGACGGGCGTCTTTCCACAAATCCGCTCGGATTCTTCAACGATTAAGAATTTGCGATTTTATTCGGCCCAAGACGGGCGTCTTCTCGCCAGGACGCTCGGATCCTCTGCGACGACGGGCGGATTTTCAGGAATCCGCTCGGATTGGTCCTTGTGTATACGGATTCAATTCCATCCGTGCACCAACGCATTCCCTTATCATTCTTTCTTTCTTTCTTTCAAATCTTGTGTTCTTCATTGCGGGGGCACTACTAAGGCATGAATAGCCTAGGCAATTGCCATCCCCACACTAAGGTAAAGCACTACACATCAATTAAAATCATTAGTCCCTCCCTCACTTCTCTCTTTTCATGACAATTATTTTGATCAAAGTAAATAAATCCAAAAATGACAAAAATGCAATACAAAAATTAAATGTAAGTTAGGTAGTTAGAAATATTTACAAGTGGTGGTTTAGGGAGGACTCCACCAAACTCTCATTCTTGATGAGATGTCAAGGGGGCATGTTCAAGGTGTTGTTGATGTTGCTCAACACCTCGAAGAAGTAGTTAAAAGCTTGTTCATTGTTGTGGTAGAGGTCCTCAATAGACCGTGGCCCTTGTTGTTGATCATGATCGATGGCATGCCCAATGTAGGGATTAAAGATCCCTTCAAATTCGTCGTCCCAAAGACCACAAACTTCATTGAGTTGATCGTTGAAAATCTCTTGCTTGGATGGAGACAACTCTCCCAATTTCTTTTCTTGGCCAATGAGGCCATCATCTTCTTCCTTGGTTGATTTTGATGAGCTTTGCAAGCTCTCTTTGTCACAATTCACTTGCTCTTTGAATGGAGCATCTTCAACTTTCTTCCTCCATTGGAGTTCCGATTTTTTCTTCTCATCTTTTCGGCTATAATGATCAATCATGAAACATGGCTCATGCAAACGAGGAGCTCTCATGGTCTTGTCAAGATTAAAAGTTATGCTTTCATCTCCCACTTCTAGAGTGAGCTCTCCATGTTTCACATCAATCACCGCACCCGCGGTGTGTAGGAAAGGTCTTCCTAAGATGATTGGAATGTTGGAATCTTCCTCCATATCAACAATGACAAAGTCCACCGGGATGAAAAACTTCCCAATTCGCACGGGGACATCTTCCCATATCCCTAATGGTGTCTTCGTCGATCTATCGGCCATTTGAAGAGTGATATTGGTACATTTAAGCTCTCCCATTCCCAACCTTTTACTTACCGAGTACGGCATGACACTCACACTAGCCCCTAGATCACATAAGGCTTTGTTGATCGTTGTGTCGCCAATGGTACACGGTATTGAGAAGCTTCCCGGATCCTTTAATTTTGGAGGTGAACTCCCTTGAAGAATTGCACTACTCACCTTAGTGAAGGCGATAGTCTCAAGTTTCCGGATTGACTTCTTCTTTGTGAGGATATCTTTCATGTACTTTGCATAGGCCGGAACGTGATTGATTAATTCCGTGAAAGGAATTGAGACTTCTAAGTTCTTCACAATTTCCATGAACTTTCCAAGTTGATCATCAAATTTGGGCTTGGCTTGACGACTTGGAAAAGGAAGTCTAATCACAATGGGCTCCTTTTCTTTGGCTTTGTCTTCATTTTTCTTTGAACTTTCTTCTTTTGATGATTCCCCTTCTTTGGGACCTTGCACCACAACTTCATTCTCACTAGCTCTCACAACTTCATCCTCAACTTGCTCCTTCGGTGCTTCATACCTTGTACCACTTCTCAAGTGAATGGCACTAACCGTTTCATGTCTAGGGGGATTACCTTGAGGTGGTAATTGCCCCTTTTGTCTTTGTGAGTTTGAAGATGCTAGTTGGGTCAATTGTGTTTCCAACATCTTGGTGTGAGCTAGAATGTTGTTGATGGTGGTATCCTTTGCTTGGCTATCCTTTTGCATTTGGGTGAAAAATTCTTGTTGATTTTTTTGCATTTGAATGACCGCTTTTTGGACATCAAAACTTTGGTCATTGTGGTGATTGTATGGATTTTGATTTTGGTAGCCTTGGTTTTGATTGAAAAAGGGTCTTTGATTTTGATTTCTCATGGGTGGTGGAGTGTATGTAGTTTGAGGGTTTTGGACATTTTGGCTCTTGTATGAGAGATTTGGATGGAACTTGGTGTTTTCATTGTAAAAATTTGAATAAGGGGTGCCACTTTTGTAAGCTTGGAAAGCATTGACTTGCTCGGTTGTTCCCCTACATTCACTTGAGTCATGACCCAAGGTTCCACAATTCTCACATATCCCGCTTGGGATTGATGAGGATGCCGTCATGGCATTGACATGATGCTTTGATGATTTTGAGCTTTCCTCAAGTCTAGCCATAGCTTGTTCAAACTTCAAGTTGATTGTGTCAATGTGAGCACTAAGTTGAGCACCCAATTGAGTAACGGTGTCCACTTCATACTTTCCTCCTCTAGTAGCCTTGCGAGGCCTACTATATTGTGACTTATGGACCGCCATTTCCTCAATCTTGTTCCATGTTTGATTGTCATCAACTTCGGTGAACATTCCATTTGATCCCATATTGAGAATGTTCCTTGAATCTTCATATAAACCATTCCAAAATTGTTGCACTAAAAACCATTCGCTAAGTCCATGGTGAGGACATGAGCGACAAATACCTTTGAACCGCTCCCAAGCTTCATACAAAGACTCTTCATCCCTTTGCTTAAAACCCGTAATTTGAGCTCTTAGCATATTGGTCTTTTCCGGTGGGTAGAATTTTTTGTAGAAAGCTAGAGCTAGCTTCTTCCAAGAATCTATTCCAAGGGTGGCCTTATCAAGGCCCTTCAACCATTGCTTTGCGGTGACGATTAACGAAAAAGGAAATAAGACCCATCTTATTTGGTCTTGAGTCACGCCCGTTTGAGAGATAGCTTCACAATAATCACAAAATGTTTCCATATGAGAATGAGGGTCCTCACTAGGCATTCCCCCGAATTGGCTCCTCTCAACTAGTTGGATGAAGACGGACTTGGCAATAAAGTTTCCGGTAACATGTTGTGGGGTAGGAGTACCATTTGGTAAATCCTCCTCGGTGGGTATAGAGTGTGACGAGAATTTAGGCATTGTAGGTGGATTTTGTGTGGTATTGTTTAATGGGTTCTCTTCTCCTTCTATTGCGAAAGGATTGACAAACTCACTAGTGGGTTGAACAACTTCACCAACACCTCCCAAATTCCTCCTAACAAGTCTCCTATTATTCGTCAAGGTTCTTTCGATTTCACGGTCAAAAGGTAACAAATCTCTTTGTAACCTTCTAGACATGCAAAATATCAAACAACTAGAAAACAATTAGAACAAACCTTGAGGAGTTTTACTTCCCCAAGGTGAAAAAGACACAACTAAAAACAATAAAAGAAATCTTAAATCAATTAAACACCGTCCCCGAACAAACGGCGCCATTTTTGATCGGAGCCATTTGGTGTTCACAATTAAGCATATGTGGTCGTTGGTCAATGGTCGATACAAAACACAATTTATACTTCACAAACAACTCTACAATTAGTAAAGAGGCAAGTAAAGGTCGGATCCCAAGGGACGGGTATTGAAATGAAGATTCTATTGTAACTAGTGGTGTCTAGGGGTGTCACAAATTGGGTTGATGTAGAAGGTCACTAAACTAAAATAGCAATGAAAATAAACTAACAAGGTAAATAAAATAAGGGGTGTAAACAATTGATTAAAGGCACTAGGGTGTCATGGGTTCATAGGGGAATCATGGGATATGATCATACAAACATGTTCTCAAATTATAAGCAAGCAATTATTGTTGTGATGGATTGAGTTGGGTTATATCTTACAATCCTAGGAAAGTTTGGGTCCCGGAGCCGAATCTCTTGGATTGTACAACACCTACAAGTCGACTTAATCTTCCCTACTTAACACATGCATGGTCTAACAAGACTCGAGTTGGGTTATGTCTTACAAGTCAAGTTGAAAGGATAGAAGATGATAGTAAATGCAAGGATTCATAGGCTTAGCATTTCATCAAACATAACATGTGCATGTATTAAGATCAAAACAAGCAAGCAAATAAGATATGAAAGCATATTAATTTAAGCATGAATCATTCCCCATGTTGGTTTCCCTAATCACCCATTAAACCCTAGCTAAGAGACTACTCACTCATTATCATATTGATCATGCTAGAAAGGTTGTCAATCATACTAACATAATGAAACATGATGAACAAATGAAAGTAATTAGCAATAATTAAAAAGGGATTAAGAGATTATACCTACTAATGATTCCAATAATAAAGCAAGAATAATAGAAGTACTTGAATCCTAGATTGAAAGGTTGTCAATCTCCCAATAATAACCCAAATAATCTTCAATTACCCAAAATAAAGTAAGAACAAGAGAGAGATTAAAGAACTAAAACTTGGATTAAAACTTGATTAATATTTGATTACAATATTGAAGAGAGATTTGATTTATATTAACTACTCTAATTATTGATAAGAAGAACATGCTCCTCTAATTAGACTAATGGGGTATTTATAGTGAAAATTAGGGAGGATGCATTAGGGTTAACTAAGGGCTAAACTAGTAATTACACTTTTTAAGTTGAGCAAGGAGCCTCCGGGATTATTCGAGAGAAGGGCTTCTCCATTTCGTAGCTTGAAGGACGAAATCTGTGTCTTGTCTTTGTGATCCGTGCGGGGCCGGGAGTCGGGACGGCCGGATCTGGGATGGACGATCCGAGCGGATCAAGGAACAAGACGCTCGGACTGGGCATGGGGAATCCGAGCGGATTCTGGTGAGGACGCTTGACGGCGAGGACGGACGGATTCTCTACAATCCGTTCGGATTGTAGTTCAAAGACTTTCCTTCTTCTTTTTCTTCCCTTTTCTTCATGAATTCCTTGGGGATTTCCTTGGGGACTCAAGGATCCTTTTCTCAACAATGCTCTTCTACTATGCTATGTACAAAGGCCTTCTAGTCTTGTCTCTCCTTGATGCTTGGTCATTGAATATGATCAATTTAGCCTTGTTTTGCCATGAAAATGCAAGATTCTTACTCCTTTCCTACCAAGGGATCAAAATCTCAAAGAATATGCAAAACAAAGAACTAAAGATAAGAAATGACCCAAATAGGCACTAAAAAGCATAGAAACAATGGTAATTCGGGGGCTAAATATGCGCCAATTATGGTCGCATCAAAAGCATAGGTTCTGATGGAGGTTTTCTACCTCCAGACATGGAATAGATAAAGGAATCAAACACGGAATCCTATTGTACCTTACGTTTTGAAACGGGACATATTTCTACCCCAGGGATGCCTTTGAGTGTGTTGTGCATTTAATCATGCTTCCAGAATGATTGAGGATTGGAAACAAGACATATTTGGAAATGAAACTGCAACTTTTTATTGGAATGAAAAATGCTTAACAGACTCGAAGAAATGATTCCTAGGACACATCCTAGGTCATCGCGGAACAAACGACTCAAATTCAAAAAAAGAAAGTTCTAGACTCGACTCGACTAAGATAAGAAAACAGATCCCGACTCATAATTTTCAAATCTGGTCTTGAGCTTTCTCTTGTTCAGCTGTCAGCTTAGATGCTCGGCTCTTGTCCTTGATCTCTTTGATGGTCTGCCTCCATCCCGAGGTAGTCCTCTGAGGATCTACGCCAGTGATGAAAGTTGGTGAATCGAATTGTCTTTTATTAACTTCGTTAACGAGAGGAGTACCTTCTAGAGCAAGACTCCCGACTTGAATTTCATTCTTCGGGTTTGGCAAGAATTCAAAGCAATCCACAAATATTTTCCCGATAAACACCCCTTTCAAGTGACATGGGCTGATAAGATGAGAATAATCGACATTATCTTCGACAGAAACAAAGTTGGCGTGATCGCCAAATGGATTGGTAATGGTATTGGGTTTAATAGTTGGGATCGGGAGTGTTCCACTCTCAATCATGTCTTGAATTTCGTGCTTCAATCGATAACACCTTTCAGTATCATGGCCTTTCTCTTGATGAAAGGCACAGTAGGCATTTGGTTTATACCATTTACCTTGTTGATCAGCGAGAGGGTCCGGAGTTGGACCAATAGGCTTCAACTTTCCTTGGGCTATGAGCCTTTGGAGAGCGTATGTATAAGTGCATCCGATATCGGTGAATGCCCTAGGTGTTTGGCGCTGCGACTTCTTCGATTGCCCTTCTAAGAGATTGATGGCTTCATCAATATGGGTCGTTGCTGGTGCTTTTGCTTTAGATGACGAGGCCCCCTGGTATCCTTTTGGCTTCTCGGCTTCAGCCATTCGGACATCGTCCTCTACCTTTATCCCGATTCTTATCAATTCTTTGAAAGAACCAAAATTCTGGTATTTCAGAGCATTACGGTAAACGGGTCGTAAATTCTTCACGAACTTATCTACCATTTCAACTTCGTCAGGCTTCTTAGCTAGTTTCATGCTTTCAGCGCGCCATCTTGCGAGGAATTCAGTAAAGCCCTCTTTTTCCTTCTGTGTCATCACTTCCAAAGTCCTTACGTTGGTTTGAATCTCAACATTGTCAGCATAGTGCTTACAGAACTCCACCGTAATATCTTCGAAAGTGGGGAAGTTCTTAAGGTCAAGATTGTAGAACCACGCCTTCGGGTGTTCACCCAAAGATTGGGCGAAAATTTCAGAGAGCATGTCAGCAGGTACTCCCTTCAATGCTAAGTCCCCTTTATAGACCTTAACATGGTGGACTGGATCTTCGGTGCCCTTGAGCTTTGGGATGTCAGTGAGTACCATGTTCGTGGGCAACTTATCCTGAGCTGGGGCATAGGCCCTAGCATTTTCGTAGTGGATGTTCTTCCCCTGGGAGAGTTTTAAACGGTCTTCGATGAACTTGAACCGTTTCTCCAGATCAGTCAAAGGTGGGGTAGATGGAGGGGAATCTTCACCCAGCTTAGATTCGATTGCATCCATTCGGGTCATCATGAGGTTCACGGCCTCGGTGAGCTTGTTGATAGCATCTTCCATTGCTTGACGTCGGGTTTTTGGCGGCCTTTCTACAAGAAAACCCCGTACTGAGTCAATATTTAAAGTAAGATCCCCTGCACACTTAAGGACACGACCCCAACTTGACTCAAACAAAGACTCGACTTGAGATTGACTAACCAGAGGTTCGACTCACGGTTGGATCTAGACCTTGGTTCATTTTAGACTCGACAAAACGACATGACTCAAACTGTCATAAATCGGTTATAAACCGGACTCGGTGTGGCCAAATCCGTGATTGGATTAACATAGCCCATAGGTTCGGGTGAAACGCCCTAAATGGCCTAGCTTGGGCGTTTTTGTGGACTATCCTAGACCAAAAGGTCAACCAACATGACTCAAGGCCCAAGAGGTGAGCTTGGGTGACCCAACAAGGTCGTGTTCTAGACTCTTAGAACGAAACACACCAGGCCTAACACGGCCATGACCTGGACACGACTTGACGCATTTCATGCTTGGTTGAGGTTCGAGAGGCATTTTGGATTGGTTTTGAAAAAAACGAAAGATTTATTCAAAAATGAGATTTGAAATGGGCAGCATGCCGGCTATAAAAGCTCATTTTGGGCCGAAAATTCTAGTCCTATTTGGGCAGCATTCCGCGTTTTTAAAACCATGCTATTTTGAAAGTAAGTTGTTCAAAAGTTCGGTTTTGAAAAGGACATGGGAATTTTCGAAAAAGACTTCGGAAAACAAATTGCACATTGTCATTCTCATGTTATAAGGATGTATGCTCCTAGACATCTCTAAGTCTCGGCAAGTCTTCTATAAGAAGGTCTATGCCCTCCATCCTTTTGCGGTCTTATAGAGCAAGGTGTCTTAAGGTAGAGTACCTAGAAGATCGTCCCCACCATCAAGAACCACGCGAGGTGAAGTGGAAGCGAGCAATGTGCAGCTTCCTAGCATAGTGGGACGTCGCCCCCCACGCATCACGAAGAAACGCTGGGACGGCCCGGGCAAATCCTTAAGGGTTTATGCATGAATCGTAGCACTATGAGTAATGTTTTACTTTCCAACACTTTCTTTTCAAGTTTCACCTCGGAGGAAAATACCCTAGAAACAAAGTGTAACTAGTCCTCTTTTCCCCAAATGAGTCGCCAAATCGTGGACAAGGCCCTCGGGAACTGCGTCCGCGGGATCCACACTAGGCATAATCGACTCGAGGTTCTTTCGAATCGAATTAAGACATATTAGAGTCGCCACCAAGTTTTATGGGAACTTGGAACCGTTCAAGTCAACTTTACACCTTTCATCGAAAAGCATAAAGCCAATCGACTACGAGTGATTAAAGATAAAGACTTGTACCCTATATCACTCGATTTGAATGACTCTCGTAATCCAATGGTATTTAGACGGATCCACAAACCATAGATCTTGAGTAAGGGGTGAGGGTACGTGTTAGGAAGCCCATAAGGACACCTAACCCCGCCCGTCGATAACGGCCTCTACTAAGTCAAGTGTCGGATTTCAAACAAGGTCATAGCTACTACGATATATGATATGCAAACATCGTTTTAAAACCCTAACATGTGACAACAATTTCTATGTCGTTTAATGCATGAATACTAACTTTGTCAAAGTTGTTTTAGCATGTTGGTTGATTTGAAATAAAAGATGCGCAAACACGGCTTAGGAGGAATGGGGGAGCCATTGGGATCTATCCTATTACAACCCAGGCATTTCATGCCGACACAACGAGAAATAAATTACAACTCAATCTAATTACAACAACTATCGTAATTACTTTGACTCAGATTACAATACAAACTAACAAAATACAACTTAAACTATTAAGTCTTAATAAACGAAACAAATGTAAACAAAAAAGCTAAAGCTAAGTTAGACTAATTAAAGATGTTAGCCAAATTATTAGTTAATGAACAAATTAGATTAGAATTAAACTAATTAAATTAAAATAAATAAGTACAAAGGCTTGAAATAAATTAGGTACAACTTATTAATTAAATTGAACCCAACTTATTAAAATTATTCACCAATCCATATTTATTAAAATAGGATTAGTAAACAATTAAAGAAACAAAAGAAGAAAAGAAACTAAAACTGGCAGACCCGTGCAGTGCACGGATCATAAGTCAGACAGACCCGTGCAAGGCACGGTTTTTGTAGAAAAGCAAAGTTAATTATATTTTAATTACGAAATCAGTAAAATAAATTACGAAAAAATTCATTAAATTAAATTTACAGATTTTGAACCATAAAAGATAATTAAAACGACTTTTAAAAAATTAGAAATAAATAAAACAAATTAAAGGTTAATTAATTACAAATTGAATTAAATAAATACGAACTAGGTTAGGTACAATTCTAAATCGTCAACGAGTGCAAATGGAAAGGTGTTAAGCACGCACTTCCATGCTAGCGAGAAAATTAGTGAAAGGGAAGATGAATTCAATTAAGTTACAGAATTGTTAATCGGTTTTTAAAGCTATGTCGATGTACCCTAATGTGTCTAATTAGGTTATTAAACTGATCTAATATCATCTAAACGAGTTATATGTTAACAAACAGAGGTCATACTAACATGTAAATGGTCCAGGGGTAGGTCGAATCACACGAGAGAAGAGAGGGGTCAAAAGCGAAGAGCGAAGTCAGAATTTGTTTTATTAATGCCCTACCTTGAACACGAGGATATGTAAATGAGACGGGGGTGTACGACCGACTGATGTAGCGGTTTCTTTCCCATCTCAAGTCAACGCGGGTGTTCATGGTGGTACTTTAACTCATACTCGGACTAAACTAGTTTCATAGTTAATTAAACAATCGATAAACAAAAACGATAAACGAATAAAAACAAACTATAAAAAGCAAACATAAAAAAACGAAATAAAAGGGAGAAAAAGGAGGATTTGATGCACCCTCAACCTACATGTATCGTTGACACCGTCTTGGGTCGTAATCGATGGTAGATTTTATCTCGAGAGGCCGTCGTCGACGAAGAAACAAAGCAAACACGCGTTTTTATCGAATCTGGACAGCAACTTTCAAACAGTGATTTCTCCCTCGTTTCACGATGAAAATTCGATTTAAAAGATGTTTTGAAAACTAGAAATAGAGGAGAACAGAGATCCTAAAGCAACCCCTGCTCGTTTTGAGTTATTGGGCACGAAAAACGAGCACAAACAGAACTGGACAGACAGGAACAAACCGCGAAAACAGAGTGTATAACACTCTGTTTTTCGAGGGATTTCGTGTACTCTCAAGGGCAATTTGGCTCGTAAATCTTTATCTAATGTATAGATGGATGTTATATGGTTAATTAGGAACAAGAAACTTGAGTTTTGATGGAGGTTTGAAGGAGGAACGAATTGTTTTTCGAAGAGGACACACAAACTGTTTCAGTTTGGATGTCGGTTTTGTGGAGGGTTTTTGAGAGGCAATTAGGGTTCGTTTATGAGGTTTAAAGCTTGTGAGTGAAGGTAGGATGTATGGAGAACTTAGAGCCATGAATGTATGGTGAAGGGGTGGTATTTATAAGGAGTTAAGGTAGGGTAAAAAGGGGGAGAGGCAGACGGGCCTGTTCGCGCATAGCTGCTGTCCAGCAGCTTTGGTGAGGGTTTGAGAGGCTTTGTGACGGGTTTGTTTGGTGGTTAAGGTAAGGTAATATGGGTAGGATACTAGGGTATGGGTTAGGGTTAATGGGTACGGGTTTTGGTGGTATTTGGAGCGGGTTTTGGGCTCGGGATTTGAGCTGCAAAACAGGGGGGCTGCTCGTGTATATGCGGGCTGTTTGGGGGTGATTTGGGGCATGATTTGGGCGTGGTTATGGGGGTTCGAACAGGGGTGGATGGGTAGAGGCTTAGGTTGGTTAGTGTACTCGATATTCGTGCCAACTCGCAAAGAAAACGGGCTCAAAAACCGAGCTAAAATCGAGCTCAAAAACGCATGTTCAAAACGAGTTCTTTTCGATTTTCAAATCGATTTTTCAAATCAATTAACACATTAAAATAAATGATTTTTCAAACCAAATATACTCATAAAATGATTTTTTAAATCAAATATTTATTTTATTTTCAATAAAATAAACTTGGGAAAATAAATTCAAAATAAAATAAAATAAATTGAATTCACCTAAAAAAAGCTATAATTTAAATATCATTTAAATTAATAAAAATGAACTCACTTAAAAAAACATTAATTTAAATATCATTTAAAATAATAAAATGAACTAACTAAAAAACATTAATTTAAATATCATTTAAATTAATAAAATACTTCATCGACGACGCCCATTCTACATCGTAAAACGAACCCAAATAATGACAATGACAACTAAAGAATACATGTGTCCTATCATCATCGGGTGTTTGTCGGGTTCTCTATAAATTCCAATATCGACGAATACGGGTATCTACAATACTCTACACTTAACGGCCTTGACGGTAGTACGCAACCTGTATAACACTTTCAGGATTACTTAAACTCTATCACAACTAGGTATTGGTATTGATTAAGGAGAGATTGGCAAGAGGGCAATATAATTGTATTCATATGCCTACACTTAGAAATTTCTAAACTAACACAAACACTATTCAAGAGGGCAATATAATTGTATTCATATGCGTACACTTACAAATTCCTAAACTAACACAAACACTACTTCATGCAAGGTTGGATTGATATATATAATGCTTAACCTCTCTATGAAATATACACTAATCTAATATATTTTAATTTTCTTTCTCCATGTAGTTTTGTAGCTTTGTTTTTCCATAAAGTCTGTAATAATTTAATGTTGCATTGGTGTGCTTGCATTCTTTTTGTTAATTTTATGTTAATTTGTTTTATTTTATTTTTATAATTTTGTTGAAATTGATCTATGTTTTCTTTTTCTATGTGCAGGTTTTCAAAATTTCCAGCAAATTTAAGCGGTACATGTTGACGTTGGAGATTTTACAAGAGAAAACTTTATAGGGTAATCAAACTATAAACTTTGAAGTATTCATTATACATGCCCTGATACTGATCGGAGCTCTATTATAAAGATGCATAATGTATTTCATATTTTGCTCATTGAATTATAAAATTTGTGAAGTATTCATTATACATGCACTATTTTTTTATTTTTTTTAATAATAATAATAATAATAATAATAATATTAATAATAATAATAATTATTATTATTATTATTATTATTATTATTATTATTATGTCTTTCATATTTTCCATAGCAATAATAATAATTATTATAGTGAACTAAAACAAAAGGTTAACTCGAGATCAGAATCCCATGCATCGTTATCTAAATTCGAAAATTATACCTAGAGTCAATGAGTCATCATCTACTTTATAAATTTGTAAACACTCCAAACTCGATCTAAATAGGACTATAAGTGTACGTACGTAGGGCACAAATTCAACACTCAAGCGCTCTCATGTTTGCCCCTTCCCATATGATGATTGATTGTTTTAAAAGTACTCCCACGGCCCCGGTTAATTTTTGTCCTTTGGTTTTGGCACAAAGACCAAGGAATAAGGAGGGAGCCAATTATAAGATGACAAGTGGACTAAATTACTCATCAAAATACTGATCAAATGCAATCCTAAAATAGAAAGGACAACAATTGACTGAGTCACCCAAAAATGGAAAAGGACAACAAATGACCTGAACGGAGGGGGTATATGGCTTTTTTCCTTAGCAATTTTGATGTTTCTATTGTTTTTAGGGAGTATTTATTTTTTCGGGACTCTTTGCAGGTTACTTAATAGTCACGAAACTAAAGTTATTACCCTTGCCAAGTTAAGGTAAGCTTAAAAGTTACTCCCTCCATATCACACCAAAGATAACATAGTGAAAATTGTGGTTTTTAAGAAAAGTGGGTAAAAGTGGGGGCAAAAGAGGAAAACAAGCTAAAAATAATAAAATACTCCCAAGGACAATTATCATTAAGTAGATGGCTAATCTATTTCATAATCAAAGAACCCACTTGCATAAACACTACTATAAGAACAACTGCCTACTTATGCTTGGGAAAAAAATTTGGCCAAAAATTTGGATTTGGCGCCTTTACAGTCTAAAAGTACTACCTCACACTATTACATCACTCATTACATCGTTCATTACATCACTTATTACATTTTCAACAAAAAATTACACCTATACATTAGAACTAATTCTACACCATTACACCATCTCTAATTTTTCTCCATATCATCTTCATCTTTTTTACCACCAAATAAGTTCCATTTGTTAGTTATTTAGACCATATTAATACTCATCTTAAGATATTAAAATTACAAATTTATTTAAAATGGTCTAAATCTACATGCATGCAAATAAAAGTATAAAAGATGATATTAAACCATCTTAAGACAAAAGTTCCTTACATTGTATGAGGCAAGTTTTGGGTACAACTCAAGGACTCCTTCCTTGATGTTATTCTTGAGCTATGAAATTGGATGATCCTCCAAGACAATAAACCACCAAAATAGATGGTCTCCTAAGAAAGCACCCAATAATGAACCCAAAATAATACTATAATACTAACTAGATATATGTAGTAGTAAACCTTGTATTATGTAATATTATTACATTAGTAATATTATATAATGAATATTATTATTTGTGAATTATATTTGATTTTTATGATAAACAAATTGATCAAGCTATGATGAAGAAGACGAAGAAAATGGACACCTTTTTCTCTTCAAAGTAAACCAACCAAAGGAGGATAATTAGAGGTTTTATTTTTCACCAATTTTTTTTCATCACATGCAAATGTGTAAATAAGGGGTATATATAGATCTCTCAAATGTATACAATTGAGAGGAACATCACATGTGATTTTCCACTAAATGTTGACAAAAGTGGTCTCTAATGACCTCATATATTTCAGTCCAAATGGACCTTATTTAGTCCATTTCGATTTTCGACATTTGTCCCATAAATGCTTATAAGTCTTATATTTAATTATCTTATATAATTAAATATTAATTTAATTATTTAACAGTTAAATAATACAAATTAACCACTAATGATTACTTAACTATAAAGTAATCATGAGACCATTTTATCAACATATATTGTGTCAATACTACCCCATTTAGCTAATTTTACAACCTCTTGTAAATTAAAATAGCTAATTATCTTTACCTCAAAACTTATACATATATCGTATAAATTTAATTAATTAACTATTAATTAATAAATTTATTAATTAATTATCAAATAATTAAATAATAAATCCCCTTGGCCCGAGTTCATAACTCGTCATCAAATAATATATTCACATGACTTGTTAAAATTCAATTAATACAGGGATTTAATTAATTTGTATCTCATACAAATAATTAGTTTTTCCATTTGGGAATCATCTTATAGGTGTGACCTAAAGAGATCAGCTGATCACCGCCGTCACACGACAGTAATGTCAAACTCTAGTCAGCCAATCATTACCGATTAACGATGACCAGCTGGCAAATAAAAAGATAAATCCCTGATATTCCTTTTACGGGATTTATTATGTAAACGCACTTATTGTGGAGGACACTACTCCAACAATCTCCCACTTATCCGACACAAGTGTGCGTTACCAATTCTCTTGTCCAATAATATCTACCACTCAATGCAAGATGTCTTTCAGGTCGTTCTTGCACGTGATCATATCATAAAGTGGTTTCCTCGATCGAGAATGATCACGCTCGACCGGATAATCTACTATAGATCTCATCCGAGCGTGGCCACGCATTCACAGTCATCTCTCCTCGAGTGGCCTTGAGATAAAATATGACTTAAAAGGACAATCCCGTTGACCTATTTTCTTCATTCGATACAGATCACAATGACCCAGTAAATGCTCACCGGCCTCCTTTTACGGTGCGACCTAGAACAAAAACCAAAGCCACCGAAAAACCGTACCAACTCAGACAAATAGTCACCAATCTAAAGAATTGACTCGAAGGAATAAATAGAAATCCTCGCCACGACCTAGCAACAAAAGGACTCTACAAACGGTCATAGTCCGACAAATTGTCTCACAATCTGCCTATGTAATCGACCAGCCATCACTATGACCATATGACAGTCGAACCTGTCATCTATCGCCTTAAAATCTAGTCACTCTGATACGTCACCTCATTAAGTAACTAGGGACAAAATACAATGTTAATCCAGTTCACTTTAATAGAGTTCGACATTGTCACTACAATCTATTTGGATAAAACAAAGTATATAAAATTCAGACATAAAACTGAATATGACGATAAATGCAATTATCATATATGAAATAATAAATACAATATTTTGATTATTACATATCATATAATTTACAACAGTTCTGGCATTCCTCTCAATCCCATCGAAACTACATGACTATTATGTTTAGATTGAGACAATGGCTTGGTTAAAGGATCAGCGATGTTGTCAGCTGTCCCAACCTTACAAACTGTAATTTCTTTCCTTTCTATTAAATCTCTAATTACATGAAATTTCCTAAGTACATGTCTAGACTTGTTACTAGATTTGGGCTCTTTTGTTTGAAAAATAGCCCCACTGTTATCACAATACAAAGTGATAGGATCCTCGGCGGTCGGAACTACTTTCAATCCCTCTAAAAATTGCCTAATCCAAACAACTTCCTTTGCAGCTTCAGAGGCTGCAATGTACTCAGTTTCCGTTATAGAATCAGCAGTCACATACTCTTTGAAACTTCTCCAGCAAACCGCCCCTCCGTTCATCCCTATCGATTTGGAAACTGGCATCCGTATAACCTCTTATACGTAATTCAGATTCTCCTCCAAACACTAAGAATGAATCTTTAGTCCTTCTCAAGTACTTTAGAAAATTCTTGACGGCTATCCAGTGACTCTCACCTGGAGTTTTCTGAAAACGACTCGTCATACTCAAAGCATACGAGACGTCAGGACGAGAACACATCATACCATACATGATCGATCCAACAGCGGAAGCATTGGGAATCGATTTCATGCGTTCAATATCCTTAGGCTCGGTAGGACACTGTGACTTACTCAAAGTGATCCCACTGCCCATAGGTAGAAAACCTCTCTTGGAGTTTTTCATATTGAATCGGTCAAGAATCTTATCGATATAGACTTCTTGACTCAATACTAATATCCTTTTGGATATATCCCTATAGATCCGGATACCCAAGATGTGCTGAGCTTCTCCCAAATCTTTCATTTGGAAGTGGTTTCCCAACCACTTCTTAACAGAAGCAAGCATATCAACATCATTCCCAATGAGTAATATATCGTCCACATAAAGAAGTAAGAAAACAACTTTACTCCCACTAAACTTCATGTATAAACATGGTTCCTCAACACTTCGAGAAAAACCATTCTGTTTAATAACATGATCAAAACGAGTATTCAAACTCCTTGACGCTTGATTAAGACCATAAATGGAAATCTTAAGCTTGCATACTTTGTTAGGATTTTTAGGATCCACAAAACCCTCAGGTTGTGTCATAAACACTTCCTCTTCCAGAAACCCGTTCAGGAAAGCAGTTTTGACATCCAGTTGCCATATCTCATAATCATAAAATGCAGAAATCGCTAACATTATCCGAACAGATCTAAGCATAGCAATTGGTGCAAAAGTTTCTTCATAGTGTAAACCATGAACTTGGGTGAAATCTTTTGCAACCAATCTAGCTTTATAGACATCTTTATGTCCATCCATACCGATTTTAATCTTGAATATCCACTTACATTGAAGAGGTCGAACATCTTTAGGTAAGTCAACCAGGTCCCATACCTGATTATGAACATGGAATCCATTTCGGATTGCATGGCCTCGAGCCATAGCTTAGAATCAGAACTCGTAATAGCTGCTTTATAGGTTTTGGGTTCATCACTTTCCAAAAGTAAAACCTCATAGTCATCATCTTCCTCGATAACACCAAGGTATCTATCAGGCTGGCGACTAACCCTTTCTGACCTCCTAGGTTCAACAGGAACAATAACCGATTCAGACGAAGAAGGAACATCTTCCTGCACTGTCACATCAGTTTGTGGCTCTTGAATTTCATCAAGTTCAAATTTTCTCCCACTCTGTCTTCTAGAAATAAACTCCTTTTCTAGAAAGACAGCTTCACGAGCAACAAACACTTTATTCTCGTTACTATTGTAGAAGTAATATCCACAAGTTTCCTTAGGGTAGCCTACAAAAATACATTTTTCAGAACGAGGTGCAAGCTTATCGTCAGACTTGCTCTTGACATAAGCATCACAACCCCATACTTTCATGTATCTCAGATTCGGGACTTTTTCTTTCCATATCTCATATGGAGTTTTGTCAGTTGCTTTAGTGGGACTTTTATTAAGTGATTGTATAGCAGATAAAATGGCAAAACCCCAGAATGACTTAGGTAAATCTGTTTGACTCATCATCGATCGAACCATATCTAATAAAGTTCGATTCCTCCTTTCAGCCACACCATTTAATTGTGGTGTGTCAGGAGGAGTTAAATGAGATAGAATACCGCAGTTTTTAAGGTGATCCTTAAAGTCATTGCTTAAATATTCCCCACCATGATCTGATCGTAATGTTTTAATCTTCTTATTTATCTGGTTTTCTACTTCATTCAGAAACACTTTGAACTTATCAAAAGCTTCACTTTTATACCTCATTAAGTAGATATACCCATATCTGTTCATGTCATCGGTAAAAGTAATGAAATAGTCATAATTACCTCTAGCAGTGACTGTCATTGGACCACATACATCGGTATGTATTAAACCCAATAACTCACTAGCTCGAGACCCTTTTCCTTGAAAAGGTGAACGAGTCATCTTGCCAAGTAGACAAGATTCGCATGTACCAAATGATTCGAAATCAAAAGGTTTAATTACACCAGTCGACACTAGTCTTTTAATGCGTTTCTCGTTAATGTGTCCTAATTGACAATGCCATAAATAAGATTGATTGGGATCAACTGTTTTGAGTCTTTTATTATCTAAATGATAAACATCATTGCAAGTATCTAGAATATAAATACCATTGATTGAAATAGCTTGACTATATACAATCCCATTAAGGGAAAAAGTACAACACTTGTCTTTAATTACAAAGGAAAACCCTTCTGTGTCTAACACAGATACGGATATTATATTTCAAGATAGTGTTGGTACAAAATAACAATTATTAATATGCAACTGCATTTCTGAAGCTAAACTAAGTACATAAGTTCCTACTGAGACGGCGGCTACTTTAGACCCGTTTCCCATTCGGAGATCGCCATCACCCTTGTTTAGCTTTCTTATGCTTTTTAGGCCCTGCAAATGATTGAACAAGTGAGAACCACAACCAGTATCTAATATCCAAGTTGTATTTGAAGCATAATTTATGTCTATCATAAAAGATTCGGTTGCGAAATTACATGTCGGCTTCATAATGCCATCTTTTATGTCATCCAGGTACTTTGTACAATTACGTCTCCAATGTCCCTTGTTATTATAATAATTACAAGTGTCTTTAAGAGGATTACCCTTTATAGGTTTAGGCTTGGTAGAGCAATTCGCAATTGCTTTACCTTTGCCCTCCACCTGAACGGGCTTCTTACCTGCGTTCCTCTTAAACTGCTTCTTTCCCTTCACGTTAATCGCAAGCACATCTTTCCTCGTGCTCCCACTAAATCCCATGTCCTTCTGTGCTTGCACAAGCAGAGAATGGAGTTCATGTAAACTCTTTTTCATGTTCGTGATATTGTAATTTACCCTAAATTGGGTAAATCCCTTGACGTGCGAGAGAGAGTGGAGCACTCGGTCCACCACAAGTTCGTCGGTGATTTTACATCCCAACCTCTCTAAAGTTTCCACGTACTCAATCATTTTAAGTACGTGTGAACTTACAGGTTGACCATCTTTGAGGTTAGCCTCAAAGAAACGGACTGCGGTGTCATACTGGATTATCCTCGGGGCTTGAGAAAACATAGTAGAAAGCCTCGAGAATACTTCATGTGCATCACGAAACTTGACACATTGCCTTTGTAAAGCAGGATCCATTGAAAAAATCAAAACATTTTTTATTGCAGCGGATTCCTTTTGATAATTTGAAAAGGCCTCCCTTACATTGGCAGTGGCCCTAGTACTAGGCGAAGGGGGAGAGGGATCGACAAGGTAGCGTAATTTGCCATCACCTGCGGCAGCTAATCGAAGTTGTTCCTCCCAATCTTTAAAATTACTACCGTCGGCCTTTAATACATATTTGTCCATAAAAGAACGTAGCCATGAATCTCTAGCTATGGTGACGGTTTCACTAGTAGAAGTCATCGTGATTACTACAAAGGAAATAAAGGAAAGATTAACATTTATCGTCTATTAATATTTAACTTGTGAAACTATTTAACAAGTTCTCATTTATATAATGATCTCCCACTGAATTATATAAATGATTCCCAGATCCAATTTTATATAAACACGGGCACGGTGGACCGATTCAACCCATATTTATATAAATTTGGTGAGTCAACATTTTGACTGATTCTACTACTAGAACTCTTGGTTGACGGATTTTCTTAAAATCTATCTTTTAGCCCCAGAAATAAATATAGGCACGGTGGACCGATTCAACCCATATTTATCCCGTTGAGTCCAACCAATTTTCACGTGTAATAACCTTTATTACCCTACTTACCCAACGTAAAAAGAGTGTACCTCGGTGATCCGAACCTACCTCTAATGAAGAAGGGATTCATAGGTGCTATTATTTGGTAAGGCTTAATCTCAATTTTAAACAAATATGAGAGATCTTATCAATTTAATTGTCTATCACTTTTAAGTGAACAAAATTAGTGAATGCTAGACGATTAAATCGATAACAACAAAAATAAAACATGTAGTGACGATTTGGCATTAATGCATATATGTAAACAAGTAAGTCCTAATATGGCCACCTAGTTAATCTAATTAACTAAAATTATTACATATCGGAGACCAACTCCTTGGTCCCTTGAGTCTTCATAAATTGGCCTCCTTCTTTAGGATTTCGGAACACCTTTCCGAAAACACCGTCTTCATGAAAACTCCATCTTTAGATGCTTCATCTAATTACTAATAATTAAATTACATAACAACACCCTATTATACAATTTGTAATAAAATTAAAATAAAACTATTAATTAATTACAAATTAGGCGATACGAAATCGCAATTAATTACAAAACAAGTCGATATTCCCTTACATTACGGGAAATACCAACTTCAACCTATGGCCATATTAGGAAAAATTACATAATTATAATGCTAAAAAAACATTCATCCAAATGAATAAAAAATGTATTATGAAAATGACATGCCAAATCGTTTAACTTACCAACAACGATCATTTGAGCTTGCTTTGACAGAATTTTTACCAATAAAAATTCATAAACAATTCTTAAAATAATTTTAAGACTTAATCATCATACTAATCTGGTCTAATATCAAAAAAAATATTCTCAACAATTATCTTGAATTTATATGGGAATTAAAACACAATTATGACAAAAAAGATATAATAATTCACAATTATCATACAAAAATTTCATTCAATTTAAAAAATTATGGAAAAATAAATTTCAAAGCCATGAACATTCTGGTCTTACACCAAAAATGCCATGCAAGTGAAAATTGTTGTTTTTAAAATTTATTTAAAACGATTTCACAATTTAATCGGTAAAGCGATAATTTTTTACGATTTAATTCTAAATCAAACCATAAAAATTGAAATGACTTAAAATAAAATTTTGTATATTTTGGAACCATTTCCAGAAGCTAAAAATTCAAAAAATTCGAGCCCTAAAATTAAATCAATATTTATTTACAAAACAACCATTATTTACCAATTTTTATCAAATAAAAATCAATAAACTACCTCAATTAATCACATTAATTTTAAGTATCTAATTATCTCATAAATAAAACATGCATGTGGTTATTTCAAAATAAATATGCATAAAATTAACATACAATCAAATTTAATTAACACTTAATTAATTTTAATGCATTTTTACTCAATTTTATGTCATTTTAAGTTATAAAAAGTGGAAAAATTTAACAAAAATTAAATTTTCATCCCATATTATCCTAAGACCAAATTATTTACATGCAAGACCATATTATGTGATAAAACTAATTTTAGTAACATAATATTAATTTTATTAATTTATCTCATAAATTACTAAAATCGTCTTAAGACAACATGCATGTATTTAACAATGCTTTGATACCACTTGTTAGTTATTTAGACCATATTAATACTCATCTTATGATATTAAAATTATAAATTAATTTAAAATGGTCTAAATCTACATGCATGCAAATAAAAGTATAAAAGATGGTATTAAACCATCTTAAGACAAAAGTTCCTTACATTGTATGAGGAAAGTTTTGGGCACAACAAACCACCAAAATAGATGGTCTCCTAAGGAAACACCCAAGAATCAACCCAAAATACTACCATAATACTAACTAGATATATGTAGTAGTAAACCTTGTATTATGTAATATTATTACACTAATAATATTATATAATGAATATTATTATTTGTGAATTATATTTAATTTTTATGATCAACAAATTGATCAATCTATGATGAAGAAGATGAAGAAAATGGACACCTTTTTCTCTTCAAAGTAAACCAACCAAAGGAGGATAATTAGAGGTTTTATTTTTCACCAAATTTTTTTCATCACATGCAAATGTGTAAATAAGGGGTATATATAGACCTCTCAAATGTATAAAATTGAGAAGAACATCACATGTGATTTTCCACCAAATGTTGACAAAAGTGGTCTCTAATGACCTCATATATTTCGGTCCAAATGGACCTTATTTAATCTATTTCGATTTTCGACATTTGTCCCACAAATGCTTATAAGTCTTATATTTAATTATCTTACATAATTAAATATTAATTTAATTATTTAACAGTTAAACAATACAAATTAACCACTAATGATTTATTTACTATAAAGTAATCATGAGACCATTTTATCAACATATATTGTGTCAATACTACCTTATTTAGCTAATTTTACAACCTCTTGTAAATTAAAATAGCTAATTATATTTACCTCAAAACTTATACATATATCGTATAAATTTAATTTATTAACTATTAATTAATAAATTTATTAATTAATTATCAAATAATTAAATAATAAATCCCCTTGGCCCGAGTTCATAACTCGTCATTAAATAATATATTCACATGACTTGTTAAAAGTCAATTAATACAAGGATTTAATTAATTTGTATCTCATACAAATAATTAGTTTTTTCATTTGGGCATCATCCTATAGGTGTGACCTAAAGGGATCAGCTGATCACTGCCGTCACACGACAGTAATGTCAAACTCTAGTCAGCCAATCATTACCGATTAACGATGACCAGCTGACAAATAAAAAGATAAATCCCTGATATTCCTTTTACGAGATTTATTATGTAAACACACTTATTGTGGAGGACACTACTCCAGCACCATTGTACTTTACCTGAAAAAACCAATAAAAAAGTCAGTAGAACAAAAAATAGTAATGGGAAAAACTAACTTAACAAATGATCAAAAGGATGAAGTAGCTCATTTTTTGTTGGCGAACTCTGAGAAAGGTGTCCCTTTTAAGGGAAAATCTCAGAAGCTGCAGCCAAATGGTCCTTCTCTCGGGAGACGATTTGGTTATGGTGGAGTAGAGCGAAAGAGAAGATCTTATAAGAAAAAGCAATCCACTTACCATCACGTCGGTTGGGCAACACAAATGCACCAAAAGTGCACATCGATATAGAGATGATAAAGAGCTTGCCATACAAGAACCGGTCATCAATTTCTAAAATTGCAAAAAAAACTGAAAGTTGGACATGGTAAAGTCCAACGAAAAAAAACAGTTGTACTATAGAATTATTGACACAATAATGGGGTAGTTACTACAAAATAAATAACTATATATTCAATCGATACGGTTGATTATGCATGAGTGCATGACTTAGATGAAAATTAGCAAACATAATAAACTAATAATTCTAAGTGAAAGTGAAGGAATAGATGTAAGTGACAAGTTTAGTGAGCGACACAAAGTTTGTGTATGTGTTAAACAACCAGACCACAATTAATACTCCGTATAATTTAGTGTGCCCTAGAGGTCTAGATAGCCAGTAAAAATAAAACTAAGTTGAACTGTGTGAGCAGCGATTCTAAATGTTCAAGTCTTTTATAACTCTATTGTCTCCCGGAATGACGTCAATGATATAAATTTGTCAAGATAAGATCTCCACCTTATTTATGTGGCAAGATCAGCATTTTGAATTAGATTTAGTGTAGGTGCTAAACACCTTTTGCAAATTAAAATAATTAATGTACGATAATAGTTGTGGACGTAGCCAACTGCACGCCCTAGGCGATCTGTGGGACATACATCGGTCTTTTGAAAGCCACGCTCGGCAGTGTAAAAAATGCTTTCGACCGGATCGTTTTAGGTCGGTCGGTTTCGTCTCGGTAAGGGTCTCAAAATGATTAGAGATGTTCGGAGTCGCCACCAAGCATTTGTGGGATGCTTGGAACCCGTTCGAATCCATTTTATACCTCGGTCAAACGAAGCACAAAGCAGTGTTTGACATAGATACTAAAGATAAGAAATCGTCCCTCTTTAGCATCCTATCTCTAGAATGACTCTCGTACGCCCTGGATAAGGTCGTCCACTATCCAAAGTTTCTGAGTAAGAGGTGAAGGTACGTATTGGGAAGCCCTTTAATCAGACACCCAATCCCGCCCGCGGTAGCGGCCTCTACTGATCGATCTTGGTTGGTTGAATACAAAAGTTGATAAAACGGTTTAAATGCATGAATGCGCATCCAATAATTTAAACCTAACACGTGAGAGCTTTCTAAGTCGGCTGATTTAATCCAAGTATCTAGTATAAGATGTCGAGTTGGATTTATGTTCGATTTGCATGCAAGACGGAAGTGAAACATCCATTTATCAAATTAGGTTTATGGTGCATAATGTGATCCATTTGTCTTAATAAGACGTTTTTCAAATACGGTTTTTGAATGAGCAAGTTAGCCGTCTGATCCGTCCTATATCCGGGTTAGCCGGAGTCGGGATCGTCCTAGACTAATGCTTGAAAGGGAACAGACCCTGCACCAGGCAGCCAGATGAGGTGCGAGCCTATTGGCGGTGTAAGGGGGTCTCCCCTGGTTTGAAAACAGGAAAAGAAATAGCCTGTTTAGGCGCGGGTCAGTCAACGGTATATGACGCATTCTGACCATTAGAAAAACGTTTATAAAACGTATTGAAAATGGGTATTTGAACCCGTTTTGGTTTGAAAGGACTGTTTAGGCCGTATTTGTGTTGATTTGAAGAACGGGACTTGAATAATCGTCATTGTTTTGACGGTATTCGATATCGGGTTCGACTTTGTGAGCTTGACATGAATAATTTTGAAAATAATTATGAACTAATTGTTTTAAGTTCATTTGGATATAATTAGTCAATACTCATCATCGTACTCGGGTTAAAATCCGACATGGTATGTAGAACCAAGGATGACTTTGTATTGGTGACTAATACATTTATTTTGAAAATGTAAATAAATGATGAAAGGCTTTAAAATACCTTCCAAAATGTAAAGAAATGAAATAAAAGGCTTTAAAATACCTTTTAAATGTAATTAACCAAATATTATCACCGAAACACGGATTAAACCGTCATGGTATCAAGAACCAAGGGTGAAAAATGTTTTATGGTTAAAACTTGTAAAAATAAAATAAAATGGGTTTTAAAATACTTGAAATGGTAAAAAACGATTATAAATATGAAAATGAAAATAGAGGAAAAGAAGAGACCAAACACGGATTGGACTTGAGGCTGGGCAGGCTGCTTTAGGCACGAGCCTGTGTGCTACGTAAGTAGCCTCTACCTCAACCAAAAAGTCCGGTGTTGGCTCATTCTTCCCATGTTTTGGACCATGTTATGCATGATTTATGTTATAGTCATGAAACAAGTAAAGACATGATAAAAGAAGGATTTTTACACCCTCATACTTACATGCTTGGTTTATGGCGAGAAACCGACGTAAGTGTATCAACTCGTTTGGTCGGAAAAGACTCGGTTTATAACCGTTTTAGTAAGTAAAAAGAGTGTTTTATTAAGATTAGTGATGGTGTAGTGGTCGAAATGGTCGGTCAAGTGATTTAATGCATGATGACGGTACCAAACAATGTGTAAGGCTTGTATTTACGATCGGTAGGTCGTAAATACGCGTCGGATTGTGAGTTAGGAAGTCGAGTCGAGAATTTTAAGGGAGAAAGAGGGAGCGGACACTCGCGTAAGTTCTCAAATGGGGGCATTTGAGGGGTATTTATAGGAAAATGCGTGGTTGTGTGAGTTTTGAGCGACGAGGCCACCTGGGCTGCTCAAAGAGGCGCGAGCAATATAGCACGTCTTCGAGGTGTCTTGTCGCTTTCACACAAATGCAATCATGATTTGTTCTATCCTAGGATTTGTATGCACATGTTTGGTACTTGATCATACATGAATCCGGGAAATCTTAACATGGAAGCATTTGAATGGTTTGTTTTTTGTGTTTGACTCGGTCTGACTCGTTGTTGGAGCCGGAATTTGAATTTTTGAATCGGTTTTTGGTCCGGTGTCGGTTTTGACTCTAGTTAGTGTCATTGCGACCCCGTCGTCATGCATTAAACACTCCAGGTACTTTTGAAAAGTTTTGAAATGTTTTATTTTCGAAATCGTTTAAAGTTTTCCGACGTAAAGTTGTACACGAACTGTCGATCAAACGCCGCGATTCCAAAGCATGTTGTAGTCCGATAATCATCGGGTGTTTGTCGGAGTCTCAGCAGATACTGGGTATCTACAATAGTGCCTTTAACTTTGATCATTGGGCAGGTGATAATGTAGATAAAGTGTATTTATTAGGTAACAAAATATTAATTAATTGTAATTGTCTCCCGGAATGACGTTAATTATTTTACTTAATTTGATATGATTGTATAATACTATTGTACATGTGGATGTATCAACATTTTTCCCAAAAAAAATTTATTGATGATTGACTTGACAACTGTTAACGGGTCAATATCAGTTACTTGCACCGATTTTGAATGTAGACACTCATAGTTAAGCTAATCATTAATGTTTTAAATGTAATTAAACACCAGACTCTACCAAGACGCCCGTGCATCGCACGGACATTAAATCTTGTATATATATATAAAACTGGGTTGAAACCTTGTGGATGCGCCACGTGTCAACCCAGCCTTAAATACACGTATTAATTAAAGTTGAAATTAAATATAAATATAATAAATGCTGTATAAATCTCATCAAAATATTAACTATAGTTTAATAAATTTTATTATAAAATTATATAAAATAATTACGGTGATTTGATTCTAAATTTACTAAAAAATTATTTTGATAAAAATTCTAAAATGTAAATAATTACGTTCATTGTGAAAAATGCTTTCAATTGAGTATAATTTTTATTATATTTATTGAAATATTTATTTTGATATGTAGTGATAATTAAAGTGAGTGTCTCACAATGTTCTATATTTACGTAAAAAAAAACATTTTGAGAAAGTAATAAAACTTAGACTATTAAATCTATTAAGAAAAATATATTTGGAAGAGTGATTGTATATATTAAAAACACAACTTAAAAAAAACTACTAAGAGATGAGTTTTTATAGTGTGGGAATGAAAAAAATTATATTGGACAAATTGAATACATATGAGATTTTGATAGGTTTCAATAGTTTGATAACGAGTATGTGTACGAGTGTGTATGTACATAGTGATCGCGAGTGCATTTGAATAATCAAAATAAAATTAGTGATTATTAAGTAATATAGTATTATAAACGACATGAAAAAGTAGAAAACACGGTACATTTTTCTTTAATATCTTTAACTAAATATGTATAAGTCAAATATAAAATATTGATTATGACTAACCAAATACTCCGTATTACTTTAAGTTAATATTTTATATGTTATCTTTTAAATACTTTGAAGTTAAACATCAAAAAATAATATTTGAGAAAGTTAAACCTATTAAATTTACATTTACAGGTAAACTCTTAAACATCATTATATATAGTTGTTTAACAAGACAAAAGGTTCAAATTTCACATAGATACGTTTGACACATATCACATGCAAGACACAATCAAAACATTTGAATAAGTTAAGTTTGAACTCTATATGTTTGATAGATAAATGTCACATGTTATACATACAAAATTAAAAATTACATAAAATTATGTTCACATCATTTTGAATAAATATTAATTAATTTGAGACATAAGGTATCGTGAAATGATATAATTTGAGAACTTATTGTTGATTGTTGTATTATTCGAATAAATTTTATTTTGATTAATATGATATTTCACCAGTCACAAATTTATTTATATAACGAATTTATTTATAAAACGTTGATCATGCATAATTAATTATCACTTATTAGTTTTAATTAAAACTGTTATGTATTTTATTTTAAAACATTGAAGTTAAACCTAAAAAAATTAAATTTCAGAAAAAACTATTTATAAGAGAAAATATTGAAGGTCATATATGAATTATATAATTTTTCTTTAATTATAATCATAAAATTTTAAAACAGGCCGCGCGAAGCGCGGGATACTACCTAGTTTAAGCTCTATTTGTAAGAAATAAGCTTAAGCTTATTTGACCAAAATTTCATTTATCCTTTTTTTGGTGAAATGTAAGAATTTCATTAAAGCGCAAACGAGTTATTACAAGCTATACCGTTTTAAGTACACAACATTTCTTAACTCATCCATAACTGGATTACATACACATTCTAACTACATTCAACCAGTTGCGGTCACTAATCTTTAGTCCCTGGGTGCATTTAGTAGAAATCATGTTCTTCACCTCCTTCCTTATCTGAGCACAAATGATTTCAGGTCTCAACAAACATGCATCAACTCGAACTTTATTGCGTTGCATCCAGATATGGTAGAAAGCTGCCAACACCATACTCATAAAGATATCCTTCTGCAACGAGGAAGCATGCCAAGTTCCAATCCATGAGATAACATTTGATCCAGGCAGAACCACCTGACAAATCCCTGCAATATCATTCAGGATCCTCTTACTATAATCACAACTCAAAAACAGATGAGAGTGGCTCTTATCTTCCATTCCACAAAATAAACAAGTAGCATCAGCAGATATGCCCAATGCATACAGTTTATGTTTAAGTTTCAAAGCTTCTCTAGCTATCAACCATCCTATAAACCGATGTTTTGGAAGACACCAGCTGCTCCAGATTTACGGCCAACACCCCCAAAGACGGTCCAACAAACCACGGCAATCACTTACCCAAATGCAACAATACATGTAAATATCAAAACAAGTTCATGAGCATGTTTGAGACGGAAATTCACATCGACAATACTACTTATAGCAACCACCTACATACACCACATTTGCCACCATTTACTCGCCAACAACGGCCCACATAACCACCAATTCGACCACCCAAACAGCCCTTTTAAGTCGTATAAAACCGTGCCAAACACGGTCCATATCGAGACACTTTAAACACGAGTTTTCAAGTATAAACAAGACGGGGTTTTCCCAACACAACGAGTAATAGCAAGATGAATTTGACATGTATAAAGCAAGCTCAAAACAATCCCGAAAGACCACAAAATATCGTTCCACATTTCAGCACAAATAGCCGCCTTTCACGGCTCCAAAACAGGGTCCAAAAACAGTCCATTCGAGTCCAAATTAAGGCAACATTGAAAGCAAGGTGCATAACTAACACATGAATAACAACCACTAAATTTATCCCAACAATACTCGAAAATACCATGAAAACAGGCCATTTTCACCCATCTTTTGAGACGGAAATTCACCCGACTAGCCTCCCTCCATACCCGAAATTACAAGGAGAACACAAGCTATGAAAATACATCAAGTAAGCATGTAAAATGACTAATAAAACCACATATTCAACCACACATATGACGAAAGCATAAAGAACCAAACTTTAAGACAAATAAGAGTATAAACCGAGATAAAGGGACGAAATTTCGACACTTTGTCGAGTAATCAATCACCGTTATCTCGAAAGCTCTCTAATCTTCAAGTGAATGGTCCACAATGTAAGAGTCTCCCTCTGGGTCTTCAAATTATTCACCTAGAAACAAGGAAACGGACAGTCTAAGCTAAAAACCCAGACTTTCGTAAGATGGGTCATTTTGAAACCACCATAAGAGTGAAACTTTCTTACCTAGAAAGTTGAAGGATGGAAAGGGGAAGAGAATGGCGCAAGAATTAATGAAAAAGGTCGAGAAACGAAGGAGAAATCTATATTTGAAAGGGGAGTGTCAATGGAGTTTCATGTTTGTTGTTGTCACTGTGTGTTGCTCAAAAAATAGAAAGGAGAATGGAAAAGGGTCGGTTGAAAAAGGATGTGAGTGAGGGAAAAAAAGATTAAATAAATGAGGTGCAAAAAGGTAGGTATGTGTTGTCGGCTTGTGATTGGTCCGGATTAATCTAGGCTCACAAGAAAAATGTGACGGTCTTTTACTAGACGGAAATACATCTCAAGTCTACTATAACTTAAGACGGAATTTATTATTATTATTATCACTATTATTACTATCCGACTATATATATATATATATATATATATATATATATATATATATATATATATATATATATATATATATATTTTATTTTATATATAAACTAAGCCTTAAAAATATAATTTGTTAAATTAAGCAATATAAAAATATAAATAAAGTAAAAAAGAGTTAATTAAATTGTAAATGTCAAAATGGAAAATTCGCGGGTGTTACAATTACCATGGCCTTTCTCGACCTAGGGCATCGACAAAGTCAATTATCCGATAGGCACCAAAAGGCATTGTTTCGTCCTAGTCGCCATCGACTACTTCACAAAGTGGGTAGAAGCACAATCCTATGAAGTCTTGACCGCTAAACAAGTTGCCAAGTTCATCCAAGAGAACATCATTTGCAGATATGGGGATCCCATGAAATCATCAGCGACCAAGACTCCCATTTTCGAACCGAAGCACAAGCCTTGTTAAACAAGTACAAAATAAAACAGCACCGTTCATCTCCCTGCAGCCCCCAAACCAACGGAGCGGTAGAGGCAACAAAGAAAACACTCGTCCCAATCATCAAGAAAATGCAAGACAATTACCGCCATTGGTTGAGCAAACTCCCATTCGCACTTTGGGATACCGAACTTCCATTCGAACACTAACAGGAGCAACACCCTTTTACCGAGCATACAGCATGCACCCGTAAAGCTAGAAGTCCTATTTCTATGTATTCTACTAGAAAGCAAGTCCCATAGGCGGAATGGACCCGTCGAAAGTACGACCAACTCATCCTACTAGATGAAAGCCGACTCAACGCCTCACACAACGTCCAACTATACCAATGACGTATACAACGGGCATTCAACAAGAAATTCTTACCCAGAAACATCAGAGAAGGCGACTTGGTCCTGAAGTCGGTTCGAGCACCGTCACCTATCGATCCGAGGGGGAAATTCAAACCCAATTGGGAAGGACCATACCTAGTCAAGAAAATCCTTTCGGGGGGCGCAGTGAGATTGAGTGACCTAGACGAGGAAGACTTCACAAACCCAACAAACCTAGACCAACTCAAGAAATACTACCTTTGAAACTTAGCACCAACAACCACTTCTAGTTTCACGACTAGTGGCCACAACCCAGCATCAACAACCCTTCTTAGCAACCGCACCCAACTCTCAAGTCATTTCGTCGAAAGTTCTGATTTGAAATTGCATGTTTATCGAGTCTAAGTTACGACACCTTGCCATGTTTCCACCAGCTTTTGATCTGTCAAAAGCATCATCCATTTGCACAAACAACAAAAAAACACCTGAACTACGAGCATGGTTTGATTTCACATCATGTGAATACGTAGGCAGTCCTTTCTTACACAAGAAGGACATAACTATCCTACCAAAAGAAAAGCACCTGAACTGCGAGCATGGTTTGATTTCGCATCACGCAAATACGTAGGTAGTCCTTTCTTACTCAAGAAGGACACAACCATCCCACCAAACCAAAAAAAAAAATACATCTGAACTACGAGCATGGTTTGATTTCATCTTTTCAGGTGAATACGTAGGCAATCCTTTCTTACACAAAAAGGATACAACCACCCCAACATACAAAAAAAAACAACCCACATAAATAATAAAAAAAAACGTACCCTTTTTCTCACAACAAAAAAAAAAGCAAAAAAAAAAAAACAAAGAAAGCCTTTCTCCCTTTCCACAATAAACTCCCCTTCACATGTGCAACTTGGCAACGATAAGAGGCGAAGCGTGTCCACGACTTGCAAAGCTAGAGCGCCGATTAGGACATTTTACATAGTAAAATTAACACACAAGCACGCAACATAACTAATACGACATAATAACAATACGCACACAAATACTAATGCAACATAATAATAAAAGGCAGAGGTCTTCATTCTTCCATTCTACCCTTACCTGTGCCTTCAGGATACATCTTCCTCTTGTTCTTCTTGCTAACCCGCCTAGCACGAATTTCCTCCTCGGAGCAGATCCTTAACGGTTCCACAACAAATACCGCACCCGGGCCCCTACATAGCCCACTACCCGGCCCAAGCCGAGCCCATACATGACCCAAAGCCTCCTTAGGATCCAAGCTCCTCTTCTTTGGCGGCCTCATCACAGTCGGGCTCATACCGTCATCAAAATCATCAAAGAAAACACGATTTGCGTTGGCCGCATCTCGATATTTCAAGTCATTGACTTCATCCTTGCGGAACTTTGACCTTTCTTTCAAGGTGAAAGCTCTTGACCATTTGACATAAGCGGGAGTCACCCATGTCGTAAGAGCGGGATTCAACACCTCCCAAGCCGGCCGAGTGGCCCACCACCTCTCGAAAGCCTCCACTAGCTCGGAGTTTCGGAATACGCTCTCTTGGACAAGAGTAACTTGAGCGGGCACCTTTTGTTGACGGCTCATTTGCCTCATGACCCTTTCCGGATAAATTAAGGAAACAACCTTCAAACAAACAATCATCAAGGAATGGGAAGAAGTGGCCTAAGTAGACAATCTCGTGAAGGATCTCAAGCGCCACCACGGCACCACCAAACGAACGTGAGGACCGCCCTCTTCTACCGACCTCGAGTTCCAATAGGCCTCGGTGCATGCAAAACTATCTGCATACAACTTCTTTTTCATGGTAAGGTGACAGAAGGAGTAGGAAGAAGCATCACTTGGAGGCTCAACATACCTTAGCCTCTCCATAAGCCATACTTGGAGGATTCTAGGAGATCTAAATGATGGTGAATCTCGGGAAGGCACCTTCTTGTCCAAGGCTTGAACGATCTCACTAAGCACCAACCAAGACGGGTCCCGTCCATGCTCCATTTGCTCAACAATGTGAATGAGAGTCATACTACCGTAGTATTTCAGTCCCTCTTTCTTCAAAACATCAACAAGAAGATAAGCATGCACTAGGAAAAAGGCAAGCGCCCTTTTCCTAGCAACCTCCGAAACATTATCATCTAACCGATTGGAAAAGATGTTGTTGATAAAGGACAACATATCAACACCATGAAGAGCAAGAAGGAAGTTTATTTGGCTCACCGATAAGCGGAGCATGGAGCGGAACGTCTCCGTATAGCATAACCGAGTTAGAGGAAGCATAGGAGTACAACTCGACCACCCTCTAATAGCACCTACTTCTTCGGCAAGCAGGCAAATTTCACCTTTCGGGAAGACGAAAACATGGTGTTTCGTATCCCAAAACCGAGAGCATGCATCAAGGAATGAAGATTGAACGTTGACTTTACGAAGCACCAACAATTGACCAACTCCCATTACATCGCGTTGATACTTTTCCGGAGGCGAAAAATCCCGACACCAATGTCGTAACCTACTTTCGAAAGTATCCAGATATTTTTTGTGGGAAGTTCTGGTAGAGTTTTTGTGTTTTGGACGATGTAGGAATGAAGCGCAAACTCACTATTTATACAAAGAAATCAACGCTTTTTTTTCAGAAAAAAGGGGAGGCCCCTTGCATCGCCAAGATGCTCGCTCCTCTTTAGGCTGTTTCTAAGGATTCACATCTTCACTTGTTCTTGTCAAGTTGTGTTTTCTTTTTAAACCTCTTTTTCCTCGCCAAAATGCTCGCGCCTCTTGTGGTTGGCTCATGAATTTTTGTGTTTTCTCACACTCACATTTCCATGGATTCACGTTTTACGAAATTCGACACGGTTTTCGCGGCTCATCTTTAAACATACGAGTTTCCTTTTATTTATTTTTTTTGGGGGGGGCTAGTCGCCCCGATCTGCGACGGATCGTTTCCTAGACGAATTTTTTTCGCAAAATCGATTATACAAATTTCGGTCTCGTAACTCGCAACTCGCTTTTCACAAAATTCGATTCTCGATTTCGTAAATCAGCACATCCCCAAACTCTCCTTTTATTTTCACTTCGTCTTAAATTCAAAAGACGGTTTGAGTTTCAATTCAACTTACAAATCAATTTCGGCAAAATTTGACTCAATTTTTGGAGTTAATTTAATTCAGACACGAATTAATTTTTCAAAGTTTTCATACAATTTCCCTTTGAAAAATCCAGGCTTGACATTTTGTCGCGGAATTTTCAAAATTCAATTCAATAAGCAATTTTAAATTTTTAACTTCGAGTCATCGCGGTTATTTTAACAGCATTTTTGCCTATTTTCTACGCGTTTACGTGCATGTATTGAATGCGTATCCGCTACCTGTTGTTTGTTTTGTACACTAACATTGTAGGAAAAAATGACCAAAGTAAACGTGAAGCCGTCTGTCGACCGCATTCTCCAAAGCACAACACAAAAAGCCAAGTACAAAAGGAACTACAAACTAAAAACACACAAAAGGCCATATATACAAAACCGCCTCAAGCCAATATACCTATACGCAAAATACAAACCAAAGTCCGAAAGGCAACTATAAACTACACAACACCTCACGGTGGGCCAGCCGCACCCTCGCCAGAAGTCGCAGCCAGGGCAAACACGGTCTCGTAGTCAGCAGCAATTTCAGGGGAACTCTCCAGCATCTCCCGCAACTGAGCTCTAAGAGAAGCGATCTCAGCGTCCCGACTCCGTAGCTCCTCCTCGCGACGCCTCAACTCCTGGTCTCGAGTGGTGAGTCTAAACTCTTGCGCCTAGATCGTCGCTCTCGTCTTATCCAAATAAGCACGAACCCGGGCTAACTCTGCCGGATCCGCAGTGCTCTACAAAACAAAACATGGGTCGTCAAGCTCACGAACCGTGAAAGCAAAGCAAAAGCAAATCACAATGACAACCAACAAAAGTTACCTGGACGAGCCTCCCTCCCTCCCTGCCAGGTCACTAGCAAGCGCCCTCCAGCGGTTAGCCATCTGCCACATAGCCGGATGACTACCAATCGACACCTACACAACAAAACAAAACTCTCAACAAAAAAACAACACAATTCGAAAACAAAACCCGGACAGAAGAGTTCAAGCTAGCAACTCACCCTCAAAACTGTCAGCCTCCACTCAATGCTGACGTCGGTCACTTCAGGAGCTGTAAGCTCTAGCAGACGTAGCTCCAACTCCTCACCACTCGGCCACAAGTAAGTCGTCTCTACCGTGAAAGTTGGGGGCTGGGTCCTCATGAGGTGGTCAACACCTTGCATTGAAAACCACATGAAAAGACCGCCGACTCCTTTTACCAAAAACAAAAGCAACAAGAACGGGGTGATAAAGATGTACCTCAATCGGGTACCAAGTAAACCTCGACAAGCGAAAAGTCTCGTAAGACACTCGCGGCAACAATAACTCCTCACCTCCCTGACCGTCAAGGTGCTTCAAAGTCTCGTCAGGTGTCGACTCCTGGAACAGCACCCTAGGTGGGTCGACAGGCACCACGAAAGTCTCGCTGAAGCACTGGCAAGCCAAATGCTCACCAAGGTACCAGACCAGGTCAATCGCCCTCTCCAAGTACAGACGATGACAACTACAAGGCCATAAGCGCTCTCCACCAAAGGCAGGCACCCCTATGTAGTGCTCCCAAGGCCTCGCAACGAATTGGGGGCTTTATAGCTACCTAGTCATTTTATCTCTACCAATTCTCGCAAAATGGAAAGGATAAGGAATAAAAGCTAAAGTCGCCGAGCCGAATGGGGTTCACCTGACGCTTGCAGTACAAGTAAGTCGACTTGGTGGATTTCTTCCAAGCCACCGTCCAACCTCTCACGGTGGGGTAAACTCGAGGCACATCGCCCACCGTCTTCGGACACAAGGTGGGCATGTAAGAAATAACCAAGCCTGCAACTTAAAACACAGCAACAACAAAATAGCCAACTTTCAAAAACATCGAATTACAACACCCACAAAAAGAAAAAGTAAAACAAAGAACAACAACATAGAGAACACCCGTACCTCCAAGATGAGGTTGGGACCAACCAAAGCAGAAGCTCTCCCCTCGTCCATCGACTCTGGACGGACCGGGGCATGCAGGTAGCGAGTAAGCCGCGCCAAAGTAGGTGTCACCCAGTCGTACTAACCCAAGGCGTACAAGTCAGCATGCAACTGAAGTACTTTGGTCGACAAGCGCTCACCCTTGTCACCAAAGTACGTAGTACCCAGAAAGTAACACAACCACAACCACGCCTCCTGCGCGTCAGCCTGAGCCTCCGCCTCAGGACTCGCCAACGGTGCTGGAACGAACCCAGACACCCTCACCTTGAAGTGATCTCTCACGTAAGAGTTCGCCATTAAGAAAGGGGTCACGTCGGTCGGTTGAGGAAGAACATCGCTGATCAAACCCGTGATCACGGCGGAAGACACTCTCTTTGGTGTCTTCGGAAACTCAACCAATGTCTCGCCACAAGGAAGACCCAACACTATAGCAAAATCGTCTAAGGTGATGCCGATCTCCTCAAACTGCATGTGTAATGACGACGTCGTGTCCCATTTACGATCAATTATAGCATGGATCAAACACAGGTTCGACCTAATCGAAGCCCCGTAAATCTCATCCCAAGCAGCAACCAGCGAGCCCATGGCCGACCTCTCTATCAACGTCCTCGAACCCGCTCGCAGGACGTCGTAGAAACCCATGCAAGTCGAGAAACCTGAGAACGTCCTCATGGTAGCAGCCTCCTGAAATTGAAAATCAAACAGGATCAGAACGCCTATTCAGGCTCAAGACAACAAAAATAACAAAGCCCGACAAAATAGGAAACTCACCAGGCCCTCGTGTGCACGGTAGGAAATGTCAGCCGCAACAACAACTGGCTACCATCCCAGCCCACGGTCCAGGCAGGCACCGTGTGCAAGTTCAGCCCCTGAGGAGTCTGAACCCGCTTAACGTCCCACTCCCTGATGAAAGAGTCGTCCGCCTCCGTCTCAACCTGCCGTTTCTTTGCAAGACTGCACGGTACGACGAGGACCCCTCTCAACTACCCGCATGACTCCCTCAAGCTCCTGCCTAGAGACCCGAGGGGCCCTCCTCTCGGAATTACCACCCATGGACTCCGCCCAAGTTCCTCCAGCACCGGTAACCAACCTAGGCTCCTCCCAAGCCTCTGCAACCTTCTCAGCACCAACGACCTCAACAACATGCTCCTCCTCAACAACGACCTCCGCAACTACCTCGGGAGCTCGCCCCGAGGTACCAACTGGCCCTGACTAAGCTAAAGACCCTAAGGTCCTCACGACCTCCTCCTCTAACGTCTCGCACTCCGAACTAATGGGCTTAGCAGACCTCGAACACTCATTTGAGACCAAAACAAAAACAATGTCAGTCGAATTTCGGCAATACAACGGCACAAAATAAGCAAAGGCAAAAACGGCAAAGACAAGAATCACCTACAAATACAAACAACAGCAAAACCAACAAGGGAAACCCTCCCAATCCCATCCAACAAAATATTTCACAAAAAACTCACAAAAAGAAAACTCACTAAAACCCGACTCGCCCTTCTTTTCAAGCAAAAGATGAGTCAAAACAACAACAAAGCAACCAAAACCCCACGGGCTAACACCAAGCCCACAGAAGCAAAAATATACACCCGTCCTGACCGGACACTTCACAAAGCTCAAAAGGGCAATTTTACGCCCGGCCAATTAAACGCTAAAAAGGGACAAAAATTTAAAAGCTGCCACAACAAAGCAACATGACCCGATCCCATCCTAATGTGACCTAAACTGTGTCTAGGGAACATGTCAAAACAAGACGGCTTAGTTTGAGGCCAAACAAGCGCTTATTTCGTCAGCATAAGACCGTCTAACAAGGGCAAAACGCAAAATTTCCGCCCCTCGCATACAAAAAGGGTCTCACATAGCAAAGACGACCTTCCCCGATTACAATGCAACCTAGTGGGGCCCACAACTCGAGCAAACAAGCACAACATTGCGAAATGAGAAGGTTTCATGTCTTATTCACGTTTTTCTCGCATAAGAGACGGAAACGAGGATCAAATTGCAAACTAAAAGCACCACTATACTCCTAAACAGGTTTCTAACCTAATGCAAGCATCAATTACACACAAAAATGGGCAAATAAAAAACGCCCAATTCAATTTGGGATAAATTAGGGTTCGTCCTAATTTAATCAACAAAAACACAAACAAAAACAAAAACAAAAGGAATAAGAGAATTGGCATACCTTGAGATAACATGATAGTAATATCACGAACCCAAGCAACTAGCAAGATCAACAATGGCGTCTTTTTGAAAGCTTTTGAGTGATTTATCGAGGAAGAAGATGGGAATGAGGAGCAACGAGTTCTTGCGTCTTTTTTAAGAAAATAGGGGAAGCCCCTTGTATCGCCAAAGGGCTTGCGCCTCTTTGCGGTGACTCTGTCAATTTCAGCCAAATTTTGGGCTTTAGCCCAAACACATGCACAACCCACCATTTTTCGCAAATACAAATTTCAAATGACGGAACTAAAAACCGTTATTTCCTTCACAAAAATGTAAAATTCAAATTCGCTATTTTTCACAAAATTTCAAACGACGGAATTAAAAGCCATTATTTTCCTGACAATTACGAAATAGCGAAATTTAAAATTCGCTATTCTCCCAAAAATTTCAAATAATGGAATTAAAAACCGTTATTTTCATCACAATCACAAATAGCGAGATTCAAACTCGTTATTCTAACAAAATCTAAATGACGGAAATAAAAATCGTTGTTTTCTACCTCTCAAAAACTGCAAATAGAGAAATTCAAACTCGCCATTCTTGCGAAAACTCCGAATGACGGTAATAAAAACCGTCACTCCTCAAATTTAAAATTATAAATTACGGCAATAGAAGCCGTCATCCGCATGAGCCAGGCTCGACTTATAAAAGGCCTATCTCTTCCAAGCACCGCAAACATCCTTTATAAACACCAAAAATCCCCCAGCGGAATCCCTGGAAGCCTCCACACGGAGTCATCTCTCAACAAATTTGCAAAACTAACAGAAGCATCAACGTCGCTCCCCATTGGGTCGGTTGGACAAATAGCCTCTTGAAATAGGCCCAAGGATTCAGGCTATTTCCCGTAGTCAATTATTTGACCATTAATGGCAGACGAGTCTCCACGCACCGACAACGAACAACCTCTTGAAAGAGGCCCAATGATTCAGTATATTTCCCGCAGTCGATCATTCGACCGTCAATGGTTGGCGAGTCTCCACGCACTGATGAAAACAACCTCTTAAAATAGGCCCGATGATTCAGGCTATTTTCCGCAGTCGATTATTTGACCATTAATGACCGGTGAGTCTCTACGAACCGACAACAAAAAACCTCTTGAAATACGCCCGATGATTCAGGCTATTTCCCGCAGTCGATCACTCGACCATTAATGGCTGGCGAGTCTCCACGCACTGAAGACAGACAACCTCTTGAAGTAGGCCTGATGATTCAAGCTATTCCCCGCAGTCCATCACCCAACCATCAATGGCTGGCAAGCCTCTACGCATGTGCAAGAACAAATCAAGGACATATCCCGAATATGCCTCAGGTATGACTCCTTACTATGGCTGGCGAGCCTTTACACGTAGTCTAATGGACTTTAAATGACCTGCACCGGTAGTCAAAAAACTCTAAACTGTTCCCGACGTCAGGTCCTTGACTTGAAACCCCGAGTCGCCTAGGTGTCGCCCTTTCCGACGGCAAGTGCTTGGCTCAAATCCTTTTGATTAACCTCGACGCCACTTCGATCTTCAGATTGTAATCTTTGATTGACCTGGGGACTGTACTTTGACTTTCGCCTTGTGTAAGTCTCAGTCAAAGTGGGGGCTCTCTAGATACCCAGTATCTGTGGAATCCCCAACAAACACCCGATGATTATCGGACTACAACATGTTTTGGAAATTGTTACGTTTGATCGACAGTTTTTATGACTACGTGTCGGAAAGCTCAGAAAACGGTTTCGAAAATGAAAAACATTTTAAAACATTTCAAAAATACCTAGATTATTTTATATATGACGACGGGGTTGCAATGACACTAACTAGAGTCAAAACCAACGCCAGACCAATAACCGACTCAAAATTCAAATCCCGACTCCAACAACGAGTCAAACACGAGTCAAACACAACAAACCCACCCCACATAATACCTAGATACTAATTATACATGAAATACTTAGTGAGAAACCACAAAGCATATTCTAACAAAACCTAGGATAGAACAAAATAAAAATTTCAAATTTTCGAAAAGGACAGGACGAGCCATTGTCTCGCCAATGTGCTCGCGCCTCTTTGGGTGGCCAGCATGGCCACGTCGCCCAAAATACACAACACCACACATTCCTCTATAAATACCCCTCAAGCACACCCCATAATCCTTATGCAAGAGTTCGCCCCCTCTTTCTCCCTTAAAATTCTAGACCTCGACTTCTAAAGTCAAAAACCGACAAGTGTTTTCGACCTACCGATTGAAAACATGAGCCTTACGCATTGTTTGATACCGTTATCGTCCATTAAAAACACTTGGCTTACCACTTCGACCAACTACACTCACACTAAAGCAAAGCAACACACCATATTTACAAAACGGTTTTTTAAATCGAGCTTTCCGACTCATAAGTTTTGCTCTTTGTCAATTTCTCGTCAAGCAACCGAACATGTAAGTATGAGGGTGTAATTAATCTTCTTCTTTCATGTCCTTTAATGTTTTCATGACTTTAACATCATAAAACATGAATACCATAATTCAAAACTTGGAAAGATCGAGCCAAAACCGAGTTTTGGCCTGAAATAGATACCCGTTGTCTCGTCTAGGGGCTCGCGCCTCATATGGCTTCTTAGGTCAGAACTCAACGTGTTTGAGTTCGTCATTCCTTAATGGCTTATTTTGGTTTTTTTCTTTCTTTAAACGGTTTTTAGCATTTCAAATCATTTTCATGATGAGCATTTTTAACCATAAATCATAATCACCCTTGGTTCTTTATACCATGACGGTTAATTTCGTGATTCGGTGATATTATTTGGTTAATTACACTTAAAAGGGTATTTTAACACCCTTTTCTTCCTTTTAACAATTTTCCTCTTTTATTCACATTTGCAAGCATTTTAGTCATATTCATAATAATCCTTGGTTCTACATACCATGTCGGTTTAATCCCGAGTACGATGATAAATTTTGACTAATTACAAAGCAATGAACTTAACATAATTAGTTCATATCAAGCACTTTCCATTTTATTTCATTTCATTTTTCCCCTTTTGTCTTAACCATATTGCATGTCACCCTCAGCTAACATATGTGCCATGTCGATTTAATTCGAGTTGGGTGATAAAACGGTTGAGCAAACACATTTTACATGTTTATTTACAAAACAATTCATGTCAAGCTTGCAAATCCAAACCCGAAAACGCATATAATCAACATAATGATGAATACTCCGAGTCATATTTTATATTTGGATACAGACGCGGTCTTAACGACGTTTTCCGTAAAAGCGGTTTTAATAAATTTTAAAACGGTTTTAACAACCTTTTGCAGAACCAAAGGGTTCACTTGGGCTGCCATTTGACCCGCGCCCCAATGCCTTACTGTTCTTCACCTTTTACAAAACTGGGGGGAGCCCCTTACACAGCATATAGGCTCGCGCCTCAAAGGCTGCCTGGCACTGTTTTTGCCCCGTTTTCAGCACTTGTCTTGGACGATCTAGATTTCGATTAACCCGAATACATGACGGATCAAATTGTCGAGTTTATATTTTACATTTCATATTTTAAGCACCTTTTTTAGACAAATGGATCGTGTTAAGCACCGTAAACCTAACTTGGTAAATGTATGTTTAATTTTCGTCTTTGCATACAAATCAACTCTTAAATCCAACTCGATAACAATTACTTGATACTTGGATAAGCAACCGACATAGCAACTTTCACATGTTATGTTTAAACTTGTGGATCGCATTCATGCATTTAACCCGTTTTATCAACTTTTGCACTTAACCAACCAAGATCGATTAGTAGAGGCCCCTAACGTGGGCGGGATGACGTGTCCAAGTAACAGGTTTTCCAATACGTACCTTCACCTCTTACTCAGAACATTTGGATAGTGGATGGCATTATCCAGGGCATACGAGAGTCATTCTAGCGATAGGATGTGAAAAGAGGGACGAGTCCTTATCTTTAGTACCTATGTCAAACACTGCTTTGTGCTTCGTTTGACCGAGGTATAAAGTGGATTTCGAACGGTTTTCAGGCATCCCATAATTGCTTGGTGGCGACTCCGAACATCTCTACATCGTTTTCGAGACCTTCATCTAGACGAAACCAACCGATCTAAAGCGATTCGGTCGAAAACATTTCAACGTCACCAAACGTGGCTTTCAGACTGCCGCATGTCAATAGATCGGCGTGCGGGCGGCCTATGTCCACATCGAGTCAGGATTCAGCCACAAGCCAACTCATTCGGAATGAATCTGTCCCGCCCGAGTTGGGCGGTTATATACGGAAACTCTTAATATCGCCTTAACCTAATGGTGGATTAGTATAAATACCCAACTTTGTAATAATTTAGTGATCCATCTTTTATTAGTAGCCTCCATCCCTAAACATATATAAATTAGCTAATCTTTCCATATTTAGTGTAATCATTCCTTAATTACTCTTTAATTACTCAACGATTACTTTATTCTTGAAGATTTGTTAGGGCTTTGTAACACCCCCACTTACCCGACTAAGGTAAGTAAGGATGTTACCAAGTCGATTTCTCAAGGTAGTGCATCAAAACTTCAATCAAGAAACATTTAATAAAGTCCAAAGTTTAGTGATTAACACAAAAATGCATTCTACAATATACAAAGTCTCAAAATTACAACGGGCAACTCTTATAAAGTCTATCTCTATTCTAGTATGACCGCTCACCTAGACTCTGATTGTCAATAGCTCGTCCGGATCCCATGTCCCGATCATCAACAAATAAAAAACCTGTAAACTAGCTACTCTCCAATATGACCGGGAATATCATATGGATCATCACAGTTTTGAAAACATTTACAAGTCAGTCCCAATAATACGAATGATCACAACAAATGAATATGTCATAATCGAATAAACGCATCATATGGATTATCACACACACACACACACACACACACACACACACACACACACACACACACACACACACACACACACACACACACACACACACACACACACCAACCCGAAACACGACAGCTAAGTTCGAATCACAACTCGAACCCGAAACCCAGATCCTTAATGTGCACATCCCCAATTGAGGCGGGACCCTCAAGGAACGACCCAAGGTGTGAGGTCAGTCTCCCGCAACCTTCTCAGTAACACCACCACTTCACAAGAACATACATATGTAATATGTATCACAATACCACAACACAATTATGCCAAATATGCCAAATCTCCAAGAATCACAAATATGATATCCGAATTCACCAAATATCACCAAGTATCACAACTACAATATCAAAATCACATATTCAGTCATCTATACTATCAAGAACTGAGTACATAAATCCTAACTCAAAGCAAATCTCCAAATACAACAAGCAAGCACTTGAATTCCGATCCTCCTCTATGAAGTCACCTCCTACAATAATCAAGTAATTGCTATCACACCAAGTTCCCACAACAATCAAATTAACAAAGTCCTCAACTATAACCACTTAACTAACCAAATCCTTAATTTTCCCCAAATTCTAGGATTTACTTAAAGGTAAATTGAATAAAATATATCGATTATGACTTATAATGAAAGATTGGAAAAGAGTGATTAGGAATGATGCAATAACCCTAGATCCAAAGCTTAATCTTCTTTAAAGATGTTTAAGAAGGGTCTAGAGAGAGCTTAGGGAGGTTTAGGGTTGATGAATGACAAACGGTTACTATTCATGCACAATTTATGCTATTTATCTCATTCACGAATTCAAATCATGCAAAAAGATCCCCAGATCAGTCTATTCGGTCGAGTATACCCTACTCGGTCTAGTACACTAGCTACTCGGCCGAGTACCACCTAGGCACACTCAGGTCTAACAAGACATCTCACTCGGTCCACCATACTCGGCTGAGTACGACACACTCGTCGACTATCCCCCTTTACTCGGTCGAGTATTCCTCATCCACACAACACCAACTAATCCACTGATTCAACACCGATGCCCAAATATTAAACCCATCATGATGTTTTAACATAATACCACAAGTATGCATTCCACATCACTAACACCAACGTCTGACTAACATAACGCCCATTAACAATTCAATACTAATACAATTCACCATGCAAGGACACCTATAAAAAGTGAAATGTTACATTCTACCACCCTTAGAACTTCGTCCTCGAAGTTCGCTCACACTCATAACCATCACCACTACAAATCGTCAATACTAACGCAGTTATACATACCTTCACTCTATCACATGACTCCATTCATTTCTCTCATTTCAAATAAGTAATTCCACGAGCACCACCAAGTAAATAATAACACAATAGCACAACTAAACCGACGAAGTATATCACAATTGTTCAACCATCCAGTACTAGATCCTTACTATATTACTTCATTTCCACCATCGCTTCCTACCGATAAAAGAGTATTGCCTTAACGTCAACACCGGTAACTACTCTCATATCCAATACCTCCCTCAAACTACTTCCATACCACCGATCATTCCTCCCACCACCCAAGATTTGCTACACAACCCCAACATGCTCCACTAAATTAACTCTTCAACACTATCACACAACAACATCCTCCGCGATTCCCGTACCTATTCCAATTACGTAACATACGACCCAAAATTAGTACACATTAATGAGATCCTGAAAGGTTCTATTTAGTGCTACCAAACTCGTATATACATTAACATAGTACTCGTCCCCAATACTACATTCCTACTGCGCCAACAAAAGATCATGAGCCACTTGCAGCTTCTAGCTGAACACGACCCAATACTTCACTAACCACTTGCCACTACTAAGTCCATAAATGATTCATCCAAGTCAAGTTACGAAAGTACTCCAACAACTATATCTCATTAATAAAAGGAAAAAGATATGGCGCCGCCGGGTGGTATTCAAATTGGGCGCCGCTGGGGTTATTATAGTAAATGGCCTGGATTTTTTCATTTTTTTTCCTCTGAAATTTGAATTTTAAAATAATTAGTAAAAAAAGGGGTGGTTTAGGAAGTGTAAATTGCATAACTAATTACTTGTTACATGATGAATGGTAAATAAATACAATATGATTTCCATACTTTGTGCCACGTTTTGTGGAGGAATTACAACAAACAATATACTGGCTTGCATAGTAAAGCAGGGATGTGTTTTGCATCTTCCGAGCAATGTATAAACTATAAATTATGATGCTAATGTTCATTAGATACAGAACGTGAGTGGTCCGCCGTATTTGATTCATATTAAATTTTCTCGTTCTTTGACTTATAGATGAAAAACACATTAGGTTAAAAGCGAAGTAGATGAAGAACATAATTCAATGATGAAGAAACGTAAATTATTGATGAAGATTATTTTGTCTAATATATATACATATATATATATAGGAATGAGATCATGTGAGGATACACTATCTTTTTGAGGATTGAGGATTGTGTTACAATATCAGAGTTTCTTCAATACAATATCACAGGTTATTCGATAAAATATCACACAAAAAAACACCTGTGCAAAAAAAATTTTTTTTTTTCAAAAAAAAAAAAAAAAATTTTTAACAAAGGTCTGATTTTTCGTGATATTTTATTGAAGAACTTGTGATATTGTATTCACAAATCCTCAATCCTCAAATATTTAGGAGTTCTCACCGGATCTTGACTCTATATATATATATATATATATATATATATATATATATATATATATATATATATATATATATATATATATATATGTGTGTGTGTGTGTGTGTGTGTTACAAAAAGATATCATTTCATTTCATTAAGAAAAGAAATTATAATTTTGCAAGAATAAAACTCTAGCTTACAGCTCAAGCCTAAGCTTCGAGTAAACCACACTCTAACTAAGAGCAAAGTTTATCTATCATTACATTGGACTACTTTTTCATGTACATTATGACTGATATAAGGTATTTGATGCTATCAATCACTGCTTGAACTGTGTGCTCCTGACCGCTGAAGATCCTCCCATTTCGTTCCATCCAGATCTTATAAATTGTTGCTGCAAGAGTTGTCCTAAACCAAGCTGTAGTCCAGCCAGTTTTACTCCCATGCACATGACTCCACTTCATCCCTTCAAGCAGGTCAGAACTCATCACAGGCAATTGCTCGCTACTGCTAACTTTGCAGAACTGACCAGACTGCTTGCGGAAAGAAACATCTGAAAAAAAAAATGCTGATGGCTCTCTTCTGCAATCCTACATAAACAACATCTATTGGCCAATTGAAACCCCCTTTGTTGTAAGTTATCCACTGTTGTTAATTTTTCTTGAGCTGCTAGGATAACTATGATGCTAAAACTTGGAATTATGTTTGCATTGGACAAAACAAAAAACCAGTCTTCCTGAACATGAGCCATCAACAGGTAATTATAAATGCTGGTAGTCTGAAGCTTACCACCAGCCACCCAAGAATCCAGCAGACTGTTTGCCTCCTGAATTGAGCCTGCTTTTGCTAGCAGAATATCCCTAGCAGGAAGAATTCCCTACAGGCTAGAGGAAAATTAATCTTTTGGAGCAGGAGTGCAGATAGTATCATGCTTCAAAATATACTTCTGGTGCCACCTAACCCACATTCCTTCAGAATTAGTGAATAATTTCCAAATCCAGTGAATAAGTAATGCCATATTCCAAGTATGCACTTCCTTGGTATTGAATCCTCCCCTATGAAAAGGGGTACAAATATGAGTCAAGCTTTTGAATTGTAATTTTCTCTCCCCTTCCTGAATTCCCCAGAATAAATTCCTACTAAGCTGATTGGATTCTGTGAAGCACCTCTTGAGGCAGTAAGACATTTGAACACCAAAAAATTTCAATCCCAAAATTTATAGCATTGATTAGCTGAGATTTTCCAGCATAGGTTAGAGATTTTCCTGACCAATGCTGCATTTTATTCTGAATTTTAATGACTAGAGAATCAAATATACTAACAGAATATCTTGAGGTTCCTAAGGGAAATCCTAGATATCTGAAAGAAAATTCTCCAACAAACCCTATCTCATCTAGGATTGCATCTCTGAACACTTGAGAAACTCCACTAAAAATGATATTGGTCTTCTCCGCATTGGCATTTAAACCAGAAATTAAAGCAAAATTAGCTAAAGCCTATTGAACTGCTCTTACTAAAGGAACATCCCTTCTAACAAATACCATCAATTCATCTGCAGAGACTAAATGGGTTAAATTAAACTTACTACATTTAGGGTGAAAAGAGACCAAAGGCTTCTGGCATAAAACTCTTAAGGATCTTGACAGAATCTCCATGCTCAACACAAAGAGTTAAGGAGACAGAGGGTCCCCTTGTCTAATCCCACTCTTGCCTGGAAAAAACCAAACAATCCTCCATAAAGTTTGAGAGAGAACCAGGTCCCAGTTATACAGCCTTGGATCCACTTAATAAATTGCTGAGGAAAACTAAACTCTTATAGCATATCTGCAACAAAGCTCCATTGCAAGGAGTAAAAAGCTTTCTTAATATCTACCTTGATCAGACATCTGGGAAAAATGAACTTCTTATTATAGCCTTTAACCAAAGCTTGAGACAACAAAATATTCTCATGAATGCTCCTGCCTTTGGCAAATACTGCATGCTCCTCACCTACTACATAAGGGATCACTTTTTGTAACCTATTCTCAAGAATCTTACTAACAGTTTTATACAAACCTGTACAACAAGAGATAGGTCTAAAATCCATCACTATACCAGGAATTTCTTTTTTTGGAATAAGAGAATTACAGTAGAGTTTGCTTGGTTGGACAGTTTCCCTGTCCTAAAGAAACTTTGGACAGCTTTGCAAAACTCCCCTTCAAATACGCTCCAGGTTGATTTTAAAAAACCAGCTAGAAAGCCATCAACCTCTGGACTTCAATTAGAATCCATACTTAAACTGCAGCTCTTATTTCAGTAGTAGAGATGTTCTGAACAAGACCAACTTTATCCTCCTAAGATATTTTGGGACCACTTGGACTGGAAATATTATCCATCCTTTTAGTAACAGTTTCCTATCCCAATAAACCTTGATAATAATCCTGAAAAGCCAAGTCAACTTCATCTACTCCTTGTTGGACATCCCCTTTTTTATCTTTAATGGCACCAATGACCTGTTGATGCTGCCTTTCAGAGATTTTTGCAAAGAAATATCTAGTACCACTGTCAGAAAGCTGGACATTCCTGAGTTTAGCCCTTTTTTATAGAATATTAAGTTCAGAATTTTTAAGCTTAGTATACTCTTGCAAACAAATTTTCTCCTCCTAGATCAAGGCTGGAGAGAAAGGATTAAGATTTAGTTGCTTTTGACATAGAATCAGACGAGCTTTAGTTCCCTTTACTCTAGAGGAGATATTACTGAACTCTTTCCCATGCAATTTAGAGAGAGCATGCTTCACAAATTTCAGCTTCTTAAACAAGCAATATATAGGACTACCTGCTTTGGTAGTAATCCAAGCATTTTGAACACTTTGAAGATAGTCTGGATGCTCAATCCAACTATTAAGAAAACTAAATCTCTTTAATACATTCTTATCCTTAGAAACATGTACTAGAACAGGGGAATGATCAGACATGTCTGCCTCTTGAAAAACAGCATGAGAAGCAGGAAAAGAAGACATCAAAGCAGTATTGACTAACACTCTATCAAGTTTAGACCAAACTCTAGCTTCTGGCTCTTGCTTGTTGGTCCAAGTTATGTCACACCGTGAACTAATCAGATCATCCCGCTGATAATCAGAGATACAAGAATTAAAAGCCAGCATATCTTGCAACAAAAGTGGATTAGGGCTAAGCTTCTCCCCAGGACATCTTACAACATTAAAGTCCCTTAACACCATCCATAGTTCAGATGGAGCAAAAGTTCTAAGAGTATCCCACAAAACTTCTCTCTTGACAGCACCATTACTCCCATAAATAAAACTGATGCTAAAATCTTTATTAGTCTCAAAATGATGAATTCTACAACTAATAACCTGGGCTTCAATTGTGGTATGGCTAATGGATATAGTCTTAGGATTATACAAAATCCAAATCCTCCCATTATAATGTCTTTCATAATTGCAAAAACTTCCCCAATTACTAAACTTGTCTTTAAGAATTTTAGAAGCCTTAGACTGCTTCACTCTTGTTTCCAAGATAGCAAATAAATCCAGTTTATTATCCCATATATAATCCCTCACCTCACTATGCTTAAGAGGATTATTAAAACCCCTTACATTCCAAGCTTCCACTTTCATTGATGTTTGTCAGGTGGAACAACTACTTCAAGAGATTCCACTATTACCTTTTCTGAACTTCCTGAGTGCATTTCAGTTGGAATCACAGAAGAGTTAGGATTCAACTCAAGGGATCTCTGGCCTAGTTGAAAGTCTCCCCCCCCCCTTCTTGATTTACCACTGAGGTACCACCTAGTTCATCTTCCTCGACTCCCAGTTTTAGGACCTCTTCCAACACCTCCTGCTCAACATCCAGAAGAGAGAATTGATTATGATAAGTAGGAAAAGAGGTAGAATCCCAATTAGTAGAGTGTGATGATGTTCTCTTAGACTTCTTAGCAGAATTAGAGCTTCCTGAATGCATTACAGGATCTCCCTTTGGTGAATCTCCACATGTTGATAAAGATCTCTGACCTTGACCAGAGTCTAAATGTCTTATCTTAGGCGAAGAAACCACCAGGGGATCACTTGAGGTACCACCTAGCTCCTTAGAAGATTGTTCTGAGACATGATTAGTTAGTTGTGAAGCCTTCTGATTCCCTGAATCAGCATTCACTAAAGAACTCAAACTTACCCCTGTTTCATTATCCTTGCCCTTTTCCTATGCTAGGAATTCCTTTGCCTTCTCCTACTTACAAGACTGGATGATATGTCCAAACTTGCCACAACCCTTACAAAAATAAGGATACCATTCATAAACTACTTTTTGAGTCACCTGACCTAGATAAGGTATATTAAGAACCACCTCGTCAGGCATACTCTTTGACACATCCATTTATATCAAAACCCTAGCAAAGGAAAGTTTTGCCTTAGTAGTGGTAGCTGGGTCTGCAAACAAAGGCCTGCCAAGCTTGCTTGCAATTTTACTCAACACCTTGTCAGACCATAAGAAGGGATCTAATCTAGGGAAAATAACCTATACTGGAACCTTAGTAACCTCTCCATCTCACAAGAAAAGAGAGGGGTCCATTGCTTATGCACCAAGGAATTAGCCCCAATTTTCCATGGGCCCGGCTTAAGAACATTATTCATCTTCTCCTGATTTGTAAATCTAAAAGAGAACCACCTTTTCCTGAAGTATTGAACAACAGGAGAAGTAATTTTACCTCAGTATTTTGAAACAAATCCCTGAACAACTTCTATAGATGGTTTAGAACCCACTACATGGCCCACTAAAGTATTTTCCCAAAACTTCAATTCCTGAGCAAAATATTATTCCTCCAAATCAATAGTCTCATAATGCATACTTTCCTCATAGAAGAACAAATTCATGCCCTGTTGCTTCTGATTATTTACAACAGATGCCCAATTTTTTGGTTTTTCAAGAATATTTGGCAATTTGGTAGAAACATTTACAGCAATTTTATCAACCTCCTTTGGTATTGGATTCTCCAAAACAGTTTTATTTAAAATATTTATTGATTGAGTAACAATATTATCAACAATTGCAGTATGAATAAGATCAGTTGAAGCAACAACATGTACAGAATTATCAATAAGAACAGAAGAAGCACTATTTGGCACAACAACTTCAAAATTTTTCTGATTGAGAACTTGTAACTACACTAGTATTGACAGAATTCATTTTAGAAGGAGAAATTGAAGCTTTACCAGCTACTTTAATCGCAGAAATGATAAGATCATTCATCGTTCCCGACTGTCGAGGCTGGGTTGAAAAATTCTCGTCCAATTCCCTATCATTTATCACCAATTGAGTACCATATGAATCCTTAGTAGCCAAGGAATCCATTGCTTCCTTCGATCAAGCTAGCCGAGCTCTCGTACGCGCCATAGAAAGCAAAAAAAGACGAAAAAAAGTGGGTTTTAAAACAGTGTTTTCATGAAAAAGAGAGAAAAAACGCTTTTAGAGAGAGAGAGAAAAAAAGAAAAAACTTTTATTTTGTCTATTATAGTTTAAAAGATGGGGGCAATAGTTGCATCTCGACTCGTGTAAGTACGAGTCTGACTCGATTTGCAAAAAAAATTTTGTCTAACATAGGTTAATAATATTAAATAAATTGTTTTGGTATAAAATTTTATAGATAGAAATTAGCGTAATTAAAGTTTTATTATAAAATTACATAACCGGGTGGCGCCCTATCCCCATTGTTAATAAACACCTTTGAAGATATGACAACACGTCATCAGCAGCTGAAATTCCCCATCCCTTATACACTCTAGTATCTCACAAGTCGAAGATTAAGGAAACAACAGTATTGAAAGCACGACACCAATCTATATGCCAATAATAAAAATAAACATAATCTTCTAAAATTCGTTTTTTTTGCTCCAACGGTCAAATCGGTACTCATTGCAACTTTCACATTCTCATGACCATTGTTGTAATACCTCGTATTTTCTAAGGCTTTACTCGACCAAGTAGACAGTTTACTCGACCGAGTGCATCTCACATGACCGAGTGAGGGAGGGACCGAGTGACATCTAGGAATTTATGAAAGTTTCTGAAACAAGGTCACTCGACCGAGTGGAGCTTCACTCGATCGAGTGGACCGAGCACTCGACCGAGTGCCCTGTCGATTTCCATTGTTTTACACGAGAAATGGTAGGTGGCCTTGTCACCTTTAAACAACTTTGTTTTTAGATTTCCTTGCCCCATTTCACTTCTTACCTTATCCTTTACTCTCTACAAACCTCTCAAAAACATTACCACCTTATCCACAAAGATTTACACACATCTTTGAAGATTCACTTTCCAAATCATTGTTCTTGCCACTTGTTTATATTTTGGTAAGATTATACTCACTCCTTTTCCTTTTGATTTAATTAGTAAACCCTAATTTGATTAGTATGTGGTATTAAAAAATTAATTAGGGTTGTGGCTAACTAAATGGAGTAACTAGAGGTTAATTAGTATTGTTATTGTTGTAGTATATTGTAGTAATAGTTAGCTATGGATTATGTAGGAGGAGACTTCATTGAGAAGCACTTCTAGCCTATTAGCTTGAAGTTGTTGAAGATTAGCAAGAGGTAGAGTTTTCCTACTTAGCTTTGGTGATATGAATGTTTATTTATGCATTGTTTTGCATTAGTTACATAATAAATGCATTATAACATGAGTAGTGGTAATTAGAGTTGATGATATGTTGTTGTTTGGCAATGTTCATACATGTGGGGAATTGGGTAAGTATGGTTAGTTTCACATTGTTGGATAGAATGCATTATAACATGTACATGAGGCATTTGTGCAAAAAGGGTGAGTTAATGATGAATTAAGCATTATTACGATATCATGATTTGTATTGTTTGAGAAGAGTACTACTTGTTTGTAATTGTCAATCTATGTGATGTTTGGTGGAGAACATCTTGATGATTGGCATTGGTTGTGATACATGGTTGTTGAGGAGACGTAATACGGTTGAGAGACCATGTTACGCTTAAGTTGCCTCTTGGAGCTTCCCACTCCAAGAGGGATGTGCACATTAAGGACCTGAGTTTGGAAGGACTCGTGTGGTCGAGGCACGACATCAGGCAGGGAATCCGAGTGGGCCTCGAGCCCAGTACCACAGACGTGTTCGGAGTACGTATTTGTGAGGTGTGGTGTCGTGGGCGTGTCCCTAGCATCGATGTGATGCATGTGGAGTTATGAGGTATTGTGTATTGTTGTCATTGACATTCATTTGCATGATCATATAATTTCTCATAGTAGCATGACATAGATGAGCATTTGTATTATTGAAGCTAACCAATGTTTTAAGATGTCCGAGGTGAATCATATGATTATTTCTGCTCATATGAGGAGTAGTTGTTTGATAGGTTTACATATTTGTATATGCGCTTGGGAGGCTTGGGAGCGGCCTTACATCGTTTTATCACCATTCCTTTGTTTTCTAGTTTTTTACTCTTTATAGACTCCACTATTATTTCAATTGGGTTGTATTATGGGGATTGTTATTTGAATCTCACAACTTGTAACTTAATTATTTAACTACAACTTATATATTTAAATTGTTCTTATCAATTACTCTTTACTCGTTTGTTCGCACTACTAACTTGCGAAACCAAGCCATGTCACACTCAGATGGGTTGGGATGGCCTAGAGGAAGGGTTCCGACTTATGGAGGTGTTCAAAAGTGGTATCAGAGCGTCGATTTTGGAGCCTAATCCAATGAATCAATGAATACAGGAGAGTCGGTTAAAATGAACCCGGTTTATGTCGTTAGGAGCTAGTGACAAGCTTGGGAGACTTCCTAAGGTTTTGCTGTTGCCCTTACAACTCGAGTCGGTCACAACACAATGGGGTGTATGGGACGTTCTTTGGTGTGTCATATGGATGTTGCATATCTTTGTCTTGTGCATTAAAGATGAATCTGTGTTGGTAGTCCATAATGTGATCCTAAGAGTAGTGATGATAAAATCTATGAGAACTATGTGAATACATGTATATGAATATGTTGGTGTGGTAGATACGTCTACAATAAAAGAAAAGCATTACTCACATGCTATGTACATCGTCTTACGTGTGTTTCATATACTATCTATGTTTTTTTCCTTATGATTGCATTTAGAAACATGTAAAATAGGGTTACATGTGGACTTATGTGAGTAGGGATGGGTGTATGATTGAGGGGTGAACTCTGTCAAGTGGAAACGAAACTCAGCCGAGTTGAAGTCACTCGACCGAGTGACATTGCCACTCGACCGAGTGGGCGACCTGGTGAATTCTGGAAACCTCCTGGAAGTTTAGGCACTCGACCGAATAGGACGGACACTCAACCGAGTGGAGCCCTATACTCGACCGAGTGGACCTGTATCATGGTCAGTATCGTTTGTCTCTTATGGTGAGATATATATTGACGTTTTCTATGCTTATTGAAGAGATAAAATGCCGAGAGATCATGCAAGGACTCCATCACCACCACCCTGTAGGTCTGAGGAGGAGGTGGATCAGATTGTTGCACAAAATGAGGCTCTCACCAAAGTTCTCCGGAATGTTACTAGAGAGAAAGACGCGGCACTCGATGCCTCGGCTGTGAACACGGCTATCTCACGTCACTGACCGACTAAGTATCTTGGGGTGGGCGAACCCAATCTCTTTAGTGATTGGGTAAGAGAAATGGAGAATGCCTTTTAAGTGGTGAGGTGCCCCGAGGAACTCAAGGTAGAGCAAGCCGCTTTCTACCTAGCGGGAGGATGGTGGTACAAGGAGAGGGATGCCATGAGAGAGTACTATGAGGAATAGGAAGAGATCGCTATTCCGTAGGCCGACTTTAAGGTTGCTATGAGGAATAAGTTTATCGCCGAACATGTTCGGTGCAAGCTCCGGGCGGAGTTTGGCCGATTTGTGATGACCGACATGATAACGGTACAAGACTACTACATCCGCTTTAATGAGCCTACCTATGTGGAAGACCTACACCTTATCCAATCCCACTTGGCTCTCAAGTTTGAAGGAGGATAAACCGTGAAAATTCTAGAGAAGCTTCCACCGGGAGAGTTGACTAACGTGAAGGAGGTGTATGCTAGAGCTGGGAACGCGGAAAGGCTCATCAACATGACCAAGGACAATAATGAAAGGATCGGGGAAAAGAGGAAAACCGAGAGTGAAGGCGGTAGACATCAATAAAATAAGTTCACCTATAATCAAGGAAAGTCTCACTCGGGGGGCTCGCAAGTGGGCGGTTATGGGAAGCTGGGCAGCTATGAAGGGAGAGCCGCCAGTGAAGGTGGTCGGCTTGTGATGTTACAACTGCGGTGGCGTTGGCCATAAAAGGAATGGTGGTACTAGAACTCCAAAATGGTCCAACCAAAAGTTTGGACAAGGGAGCTTTTACCATACACCTTCAAAGGAATACAAACTCTAGTTTCAATGGTGGAAATAGTCGTGGGAACTTCAATAGAGGAGCACCATCCAAGGCAACAAGCTACATTAGAGGCCATACTTCGGAAGCTAAACCGACTAACTCGGCAAGAACGGTGCAATGGGAGCCTAAAGCTAGTTGCAAGCTCTTTGCCATGGAGAATAAAAGCGCCGAGGAGGATGTTCACGTTGTCTCCGGTACATTTCTTGTTAATTCTCATCCTTGTTTTGTTTTGTTTGACTCAGGGGCCACACATTCTTTTGTGTCTAAGAGTCATGTGTCGATCCTAGGCTTGGGGGAGGGTGAGTTAGTAAACGATGACGTATCTTTACCTTCGGAGGAGTCCGTTGTGTGTTCAAAAGTGTACAAAGGGGTGTTGGTTTTGGTGCATGAAACAAACTTTCCGGTCAAGCTTTTTGAATTTCCTTTGGAGGGGTTTGAAGTAATTTTGAGGATGGATTGGCTAATAAGCACAATGCCAATATTGATGGTAATCAAAAGAAAATATCTTTGAAAGTACGCAAGGGTGTTAGAGTGTCGTACAAAGGCTACTTGGTCAAACCCAAGGTGAAACTCATTACGGTGATGACCTTAAAGACATGTTTGAAGAAGGTTTGCCCTATGCTTTTCTGTTATGTGTGGGACACTAGCATGGAAAGACCACGAGCTCAAGATACATTAATAGTGGGAGAATTTGCGGATGTATTTCCAGAGGAGTTACCCGGATTACCCCCACCAAGGGAAGTAGAGTTTAGCGTGGACTTAAAACCGGGAGCATGACCAATTTCTAAGGCACCGTACCGGATGGGTCCAAATGTGATAGAATAAGTGAAGAAACAACTTTGTGAGTTGGCGGATAAGGGGTACATTAGGCCTAGTGTTTCGCCGTGGGGAGAACCGATTCTATTTGTAAAGAAGAAAGACGATACTATGAGATTGTGTATCGACTACCGAGAATTGAATAACGTCACCGTCAAGAACAAGTACCCATTACCAAGGATTGATGGCCTATTTGATCAGCTTAGTGGAGCCGGCTTGTTTTCAAAGATTGACTTGAGATCGGCCTACCATCAATTGAAAATCAAGAATGAGGACATTTTGAAAACCGCATTTCGATCAAGGTATGGGCATTATGAGTTCGTAGTAATGCCGTTTGGGTTGACAAATGCCCCGACCGTGTTCAAGGACATCATGAATAGGGTATATAGTCCATACTTGGACAAATTTGTGGTGGTGTTTATAGATGACATATTGGTCTACTCTAAGACCAAAGAAGAAAATGAAGAGCACTTGAAGATTGTGTTGCAAACCTTAAGGGACCATCAACTCTATGCCTAACTTATTAAATGTAAATTTTGGTTGGAGAAGGTGGCTTTCTTAGGACATGTAATATCAAAGGAGGGAGTAGTCGTGGATCCTATAAAGATTGAAGCAATGTGAAAGTGGGAAATGCCCAAAAACCTAGTGGAGATACGAAGTTTCTTGGGTCTAACCGGATATTATCGACGATTTGTGAAAGACTTATCTAAGATCGCTAGGCCTTTGACATATTTGATGAAGAAAGAAAACCGTTTCAAGTGAGACAGGAGTTGTGAGATGACCTTCTTGACCCTAAAGGAGCGCCTAACCACGGCCCCGGTGTTAGCCTTGTCTAAAGGGAGTGAAAATTTTGAAGTGTATACCGATGCTTCAAAGAATGGGCTGGGATGTGTACTAATGGAAACCGGTAAGGTTATTGCTTATGCATCACGACAACGAAAGCCATGTGAGGAGAACTATCCAACACATGACCTGGAGTTTGGAGCCGTTGTGTTTGCTTTGATATTGAGGCACTACTTATATGGAGTAACCTTTAAGGTGTTTTCTGATCATAAACGTTTGAAGTAGATTTACACCCAAAGGGAGTTGAATATGAGGCAAAGAAGATAGATCGAACTCATTGGGGATTAGGACATGGAAATAGTATACCATGAAGGGAAAGCTAATGTGGTAGCCGATGCTTTGAGTAAGAAGTCGGTTCACTCTTTGTGTACCGCTTTGTCCATGTTAAGGCTAAAGGAAGAACTGAAGAAGATGGGTATTCATATGATATGAAAGGGGAGGCAATTCGAGACTTAACTTTAGAACCCGAATTGTACGATGAAATTCGGGAGAAGCAAACAAGTGATGCCAAGATTCGAGAGTGGAAGGGAGCATTGGATAAGAGTGTGTTGGAGTAGTGTCCTCCACAATAAGTGCGTTTACATATTAAATCTCGTTAAAAGGAATATCAGGGATTTATCTTTTTATTTGTCAGCTGGTCATCGTTAATCGGTAATGATTGGCTGACTAGAGTTTGACATTACTGTCATGTGACGGCGATGATCAGCTGATCCCTTTAGGTCACACCTATAGGATGATGCCCAAATGAAAAAACTAATTATTTGTATGAGATACAAAATAAATAAATCCTTGCATTATTTGACTTTTAGTTAGTCACATAAATGTATTATTTGATGACGGGTTACGAACTCGGGACAAGGAAATTTATTATTTAATTATGTGATGTTTAAATAATAAATTATTAGAATTTATTAATTAATTGTTAATTAATTAATTTTATACGATATGTGTATATGTTTTGAGGTGGAATTAATTAGCTATTAAATTTTACAAGAGGTTGTAAAATTAGCTAAGTGGGTTAATATTGATACATTGTATGTTGATAAAATGGTCTTATGATTACTTAATGGTTAAGTAGTCATTGGTAGTTAATTTGTGTTATTTAAGTGTTAAATAATTAAATTAATATTTAATTATATAAGATGATTAAATATAAGACTTATAAGCATTTGTGGGGCAAATGTCGAAAACCCAACTATTTAAGTGGCAAATTCCACTTAGATTTGTCTCCCATATTTGGCTGTAAATACCCAACTATTCACATCATTTTATAAGTTGGAAAAATTTGAAGAAAATTGTGTCTTTGTTTGAGCACTTTATCAAGAGCCAATTTTTCTTCTCATTTGTTCATCTTGTTCATCTTAAAACCACATATATAAATTAACTAGTAATATTATCAAAGTAATAATATTATTTAGTACATCAAATATACAATAAACAAGGCTTACTACTACATATACCTAGTTAGTATTTTAGTAGTATTTTGGGTTGATTCTTGGGTGCTTCCTTAGGAGACCATCTATTTTGGTGGTTTGTTGTCTTGGAGGATCATCCATTTTCATAGTTCAAGAACAACATCAAGGAAGGAGTCCTTGAGTTGTGCCCAAAACTTGCCTTATACAATGTAAGGAACTTTTATCTTAAGATGGTTTAATACCATCTTTTATACTTTTATTTGCATGCACGTAGATTTAGACCACTTTAAATTAATTTATAATTTAAGATCATAAGATGAGTATTACTATGGCCTAAATAACTAACAAGTGATATCAGAGCATTGTTAAATATATGCATGTTGTTTTAAGACGATTTTAGTAATTTATGAGATAAATTAATAAAATTGATATTATGTTACTAAAATTAGTTTTATCACATAATATGGTCTTGCATGTATATAATCTGGTCTTAGGATAATATGGGACGAAAATTTGATTTTTGTTAAATTTTTCCATTTTTTATAACTTATAATGGCATAAAATTGAGTAAAAATGCATTAAAATTAATTAAGAGCTAATTAAAATTGATTGCATGTTAATTTTATGCATATTTATTTAGAAATAACCACATGCATGTTCTACTTATAAGAAAAATAAAAACTTTAAATTAATGTGATTAATTTAGGTAGTTTATTGATTTTTATTTGATAAAAATTGGTAAATAATGGTTATTTTGCAAATAAATATTGATTTAATTTTAGGGCTCGAAATTTTTGAATTTTTAGCTCATGGAAATTGTTCTAAAATGTACAAAATTTTATTTTAAGTCATTTCAATTTTTATGGTTTGATTTAGAATTAAATCGTAAAAATTGTCGCTTTACCGATTAAATTGTGAAATCGTTTTAAATAAATTTTAAAAAGAAAAATTTTCACTTGCATGGCATTTTTGGTGTAAGATCAGAATGTTCATGGCTTTGAAATTTATTCCATAAATTTTTAAATTGAATGGAATTTTTGTATGATAATTGTGAATTATTATATCATTTTTGTCATAATTGTGTTTTAATTCCCATATAAATTCAAGATAATTGTTGAAGATAATTATTTTGATATTAGACCAGATTAGTATGATGAATAAGTCTTAAAATTGTTTTAAGAATTGATTATGAATTTTTATTGGTAAAAATTCCGTCAAAGCAAGCTCAAATGATCGTTGTTGGTAAGTTAGACGATTTGGCATGTCATTTTCCATAATGCATTTGATTATTCATTTGGATGAATGTTTTTTTTTAGCATTATAATTATGTAATTTTTTTCCTAATATGGCCATGGTAGAAGTTGGTATTTCCCGTAATGTAAGGAAATATTGACTTGTTTTGTAATTAATTGCGATTTCGTATCGCCTAATTTGTAATTAATTAATAGTTTTTATTTTAATTTTATTACAAATTGTATAATAGGGTACTGTTATGTAATTTAATTATTAGTAATTAGATGAAGCATCTAAAGACGGAGTTTTCATGAAGACGGTGTTTTCGGAAAGGCGTTCCGAAATCCTAAAGAAGGAGGCCAATTTATGAAGACTTAAGGGACCAAGGAGTTGGTTTCCTATATTTAATAATTTTAGTTAATTAGATTAACTAGGTGGCCATATTAGGGCTTACTTGTTTACATTTATGCATTCATGCCAAATCGTCACTACATGTTTTATTTTTGTTGTTATCGATTTAATTGTCTAGCATTCACCAATTTAGTTCACTTAAAAGTGATAGACAATTAAATTGATAAGATCTCTCACATTTGTTTAAAATTGAGATTAAGCCTTACCAAATAATAGCACCTATGAATCCCTTCTTCATTAGAGGTAGGTTCGGATCACCGAGATACACTCTTTTTACGTTGGGTAAGTAGGGTAATATAAGTTATTACGCGTGAAAATTGGTTGGAATCAACGGGATAAATATGGGTTGAATCAGTCCACCGTGCCCATATTTATTCTGGGGCTAAAAGATAGATTTTAAGAAAATCCGTCAACCAAGAGTTCTACTAGTAGAATCAGTCAAAATGTTGACTCACCAAATTTATATAAATATGGGTTGTATCGGACCACCGTGCCCGTATTTATATAAAATTGGATCTTGGAATCATTTATATAATTCAGTGGGAGATCATTATATAAATGGGAAATTGTTAAATAGTTTCACAAGTTAAATATTTCTAGACGATAAATGTTAATCTTTCCTTTATTTCCTTTGTAGTAATCACGATGACTTCTACTAGTGAAACCGTCACCATAGCTAGAGATTCATGGCTACGTTCTTTTATGGACAAATATGTTTTAAAAGCCGACGGTAGTAATTTTAAGGATTGGGAGGAACAACTTCGATTAGCTGCCGCAGGTGATGGCAAATTACGCTACCTTGTCGATCCCTCTCCCCCTTCGCCTAGTACTAGGGCCACTACCGATGTAAGGGACGTTTTTTCAAATTATCAAAAGGAATCCGCCGCAATTAAAAATGTTTTGATTTTTTCAATGGATCCTGCTTTACAAAGGCAATGTGTCAAGTTTTGCGAAGCACATGAAGTATTCTCGAGGCTTTCTACTATGTTTTCTCAAGCCCCGAGGATAATTCAGTATGACACCGCAGTTCGTTTCTTTGAGGCTAACCTCAAAGATGGTCAACCTGTAAGTTCACACGTACTTAAAATGATTGAGTACGTGGAAACTTTAGAGGGGTTGGGATGTAAGATCCCCGACGTACTAGAGGTGGACCGAGTGCTCCACTCTCTCTCTCACGTCAAGGGATTTACCCAATTTAGGGTAAATTATAATATGACAAACATGAGAAAGAGTTTACATGAGCTCTATTCTCTGCTTGTGCAAGCAGAGAAGGACATGGGATTGAGTGGGAGTACAAGAAAAGATGTGCTTGCGATTAACGTGAAGGGGAAGAAGCAGTTTAAGAGCAACACAGGTAAGAAGCCCGTTCAGGTGGAGGGCAAAGGTAAAGCAATTGCGAATTTCTCTACCAAGCGTAAACCTATAAAGGGTAATCCTCTTAAAGATACTTGTAATTATTGTAATAACAAGGGACACTGGAGATGTAATTGTACAAAGTACCTGGATGACATTAAAGCTGGCATTGTGAAGCCGACATGTAATTTCTCAACCGAATCTTTTATGATAGACATAAATTATGCTTCAATACAACTTGGGTATTAGATACTAGTTGTGGTTCTCACTTGTACAATCATTTGCAGGGCCTAAAAAGGATAAGAAAGCTAAACAAGGGTGATGTCGATCTGCGAATGGGAAACGGGTCTAAAGTAGCTGTCGTCTCAGTAGGAACTTATATACTTAGTTTAGCTTCGGGGTTGGAGTTGCATCTTAATGATTGTTATTTTGTACCAACGTTATCTAGAAATATAATATCCGTATCTGTGTTAGACACAGAAGGGTTTTCTTTTGTAATTAAAGACAAGTGTTGTACTTTTTCCCTTAATAAGATTGTATATAGTCAAGCTATTTCGATCAATGGAATTTATATTCTAGATACCTGCAACGATGTTTATCATTTAGATAATAAAAGACTCAAAACAGGTGATCCCGATCAATCCTATTTATGACATTGTCGATTAGGACACATTAACGAGAAACGCATTAAAAGACTAGTGTCGATTGGTATAATTAAACCTTTTGATTTCGAATCATTTGGTACATGCGAATCTTGTCTTCTTGGCAAGATGACTCGTTCACCTTTTCTAGGAAAAGGATCTCGAGCTAGTGAGTTATTGGGTTTAATACATACCGATGTATGTGGTCCAATGACAGTCACTGCTAGAGGTAATTATGACTATTTCATTACTTTTACCGGTGACATGAGTAGATATGGGTATATCTACTTAATGAGGTATAAAAGTGAAGCTTTTGATAAGTTCAAAAAGTTTCAGAATGAAGTAAAGAACCAATTAAATAAGAAGATTAAAGCACTACGATCAGATCGTGGTGGGGAGTATTTAAGCAATGACTTTTGTAGATACCAAGTATCTGCTGAGACTCCATCAAACACCCGATGATTATCGGACTACAACATGTTTTGGAATCGCGACGTTTGATCGACAGTTTGTGTACAACTTTACGTCGGAAAACTTAAAACGATTTCAAAAATAAAACATTTCAAAATATTTTAAAACTACCTGGAGTATTTAATGCACGACGACGGGGTCGCAATGACACTAACTAGAGTCAAAACCGACACCGGACCAAAAACTGACTCAAAAATTCAAATCCCGACTCCAACAACGAGTCAAACCGAGTCAACCACCAAAAACAAAAAATTTCAAACCTTCTACCTTAAGTTTTCCCGGATTCATGTTGGTCAAGTACCAAACATGTGACTACAAAACCTAGGATAGAACAAATCGTGATTGCGTTTGTTGTGAAAGTGACAACACAACTCGAACAACCGCGACGTGGCTCGCGCCTCTTTGAGCAGCCCAAGTGGCCACGTCGCTCAAAACTCACACAACCACTCATTCTCCTATAAATACCCCTCAAATTCCACCCATTTGAGACTTATGCGAGTGTCCGCCCCCTCTTTTCTCTCTTAAAATTCTCGACTCGACTTCTTAAGTCACAATCCGACGCGTATTTACGACCTACCGATCGTAAATACAAGCCTTACACATTGTTTGGTACCGTCATCATGCATTAAATCACTTGACCGACCACTTCGACCACTACACCATTACTAAGCTTAAAACACTCTTTTTACTTACCAAAACGGTTTTAAACCGAGTCTTTTCCGATCAAACGAGTTGTTACACTTACGTCGGTCACTCGCCATAACCAAACATGTAAGTATGAGGGTGTAAAAATCCTCTTTTATTATGTTTTCATTTGTTTCATGACAATAACATGCTAAAACTTGCATAACATGAACAAAAACATGGAATAAACGAGGCAAAACTGATTTTTGGTCTGAGGCAGAAGCCCCTTAGGTCGCCAACTTGCCCGCGCCTAAATGGGGTGTTCAGACCATAAATCAGCCGTGTTTGTTCTCGTCATTTCCCTTTTATCCACTTTCACATTTGTAATCAGTTTTTACCATTCCAAATATTTTCGAACCCGTTTTATTTTATTTCACATGTTTTAACCATAAAGAATTTTTCACTCTTGGTTCCTCATACCATGACGGTTAAATCCGTGTTTCGGTGATAATATTTGGTTAATGACATTTAAAAGGTATTTTAAAACCTTTTATTTCATTTCTTTACATTTTCAAACAAGTATATTAGTCACCAACACAAAGTCATCCTTGGTTCTACATACCATGCCGGATTTTAACCCGGGTATGATGATGAGTATCGACTAATAACATTCAATTGGACTTAAAATAATTAGGCCATAATTATTTTCAAAACTATTCATGTCAAGTTTGTCAAATCGAACCCGACACCGAATATTATCAAAATAATGATGATTATTCAAGTCTAGTTCTTCAAATCAACAAATGCGGTCTAAACGACCCCCTTTAAATCAAACCGGGTTCAAATACCCATTTTCAACACATTTTATAACGTTTTCTAAAAGGTCAGAACACGGCACATGAACCGTGGGCTAACCCGCGCCTAAACAGGCTCTCCATTTCTCATTTTCAAAACCAGAGGGAGGGCCTTACACCGCCGGTTGGCTCGCGCCTCATATAGCCGTCTGGTACAGGGCATGTTCCCTTCCAGCATTAGTCCAGGACGATCCCGACTCCGGTTAGCCCGGATATAGGACGGATCAGATGACTATTCGATTATCCAAAACCATATTTGCAAAATGCCTTACTAACGCAAATGGATCATGTTATGCACCCTAAACCTAATACGGTAAATGGATGTTTAATTTCCGTCTTGCATGCAAATCAATCATTAATCCAACTCGACATCTTATACTTGATACTTGGATTAAATCAACCGACTTAGAAAGCTCTCACATGTTAGGTTCAAATTATTGGATGGGCATTCATGCATTTAAACCGTTTTATCAACTTTTGCATTCAACCAACCAAGATCGATCAGTAGAGGCCGCTAACGCGGGTGGGATTGGGTGTCTGATTAAAGGGCTTCCCAATATGTACCTTCACCTCTTACTCGGAAACTTTGGATAGTGGACGACCTTATCCAGGGCGTACGAGAGTCATTCTAGAGATAGGATGCTAAAGAGGGACGATTTCCTTATCTTTAGCACCTATGTCAAACGCTGCTTTGTGCTTCGATTTGACCGAGGTATAAAGTGGAATTCGAACGGGTTCCAGGCATCCCACAAATGCTTGGTGGCGACTCCGAACATCTCTAATCGTTTCGAGACCCTAACCGAGACGAAACCGATCGATCTAAAACGATCCGGTCGAAAGCATTTTTACGCCGCCGAGCGTGGCTTTCAAAAGACCGTTGTATGTCCACAGATCGAAGTGGGCTCGCAGGTGGGCCGTGTCCACAGATTGGCGACTCCGCTGGGGATAACTAGGACACTTACGTCTTTGTGATCCCTAGATGGTGAGACTCGAATGAGGTCTTGGTTGGAATGCATTAATTGATATTACGGTCACGGTCGGGTTCCTTGTCCGGGCCCACAACCTAACCCTTTTCGACCAATTGGCTCGTCTCGTCGGCGTGAGTTTTCTCATCCCCGCGTTTCGAATCTCGATTGAGTCAAGCATACCATTGACATTACACATTTCTGTTTCGTCAAAGAGCTTTCATCACTTTCGAGCACGAGGCTAGGGCACCCTCCTTACACATTTTGGTTGGATTGGTATCCCTCTCGCAAATCGGGGTTTGATTGCTTGGTGTGTAACCCACCCTTTTAAGCCAAAACCCGTGTCAGCATAATGGATAATATAATGAACTACGAGTGCTTATGTGCTACTTGATCATAAGTCCTTCCGTGTCATTTTCAAACTTTCAAAAACACCTTTTTGCGCCGTTATAATGGCCGTTTTAAACCTCGGTCTTTCGCCGACCGTTGCACGCCTTTCTACGCCGTCGTAATGACGATTTTCAAACCCGGTTTTGTATAACCATTTCAGCACGCCTTTCTAGGCCGTCGTAATGACGATTTTCAAACCCGGTTTTATATAACCATTTCAACACGCCTTTCTAGGCCGTCGTAATGACGATTTTCAAACCCGGTTTTGTATAACCATTTCAGCACGCCTTTCTAGGCCGTCGTAATGACGATTTTCAAACCCGTTTTTGTATAACCATTTCAAATCACTTTTTTACGCCATTATAATCGCCGCGTCTAGACACGGATTTTAACCCGTTTCGCGCCGACAATGGCTCTTTCAAAACCCGAGAAAAGCATACACCGTCCCCGAGACCTCTTCAAACATTTCAAACTCGATTTTCAAAACATACAATTTTGAATTTAAAAAAAAACCGTCTTGGGAAACAATGCACCGTTTTCTGAGCCGACTCAAACTCAAAACCGTCTTTTGTAAATAAACTTAAGACGACCATTTTCAACTGATCGACTTGCGGAGATTACTATCTTCGGAAGCCGTCCATTAAAGCGACAAATGAATCTTTTGAAAATTTCTATTTTCGAAAACTTCAGTCCAGCATTCCAATTCCGCCTCGTGTCTATCGAGTCAAAGCAAACGTACTTATGGGTCTTTACTTATGAGTCGTCTCACCGCGTGACCCGTCCAATGGCGTTACGCCGTCATGTTGGACTCATGTCAAAGATTCGGTCATACACCGTCACGTCATAAATCGAGTCAGCACCGAGGGACCACACACGGTCGCCCCCGTCTTATTGAGTCTCATCTTTGTCTCGTCCTTTGCCTTGTCTGCGTTCAGTCTTGGAACCATGTCGGATTGAGTTGTAATGTGAGCCGTTTTTCTGCCTCAGAGCCATGGCCCCGTCTTCACCTTCGTCCAACAACAACAATGACAACAACAGAGATGTCACAACTGATCAGCTAGCCAGCCTGCTTACCGCCCTTAAGGTCACCCTGGATCGCGTCGAGACCCGTATCGACGCCCTGGAGAACAAGGAAACTGGGGAACATAATACCCCACCTCCGATCGAAACGAGAAGAGGTCAAGCTCTTGGAAGAGCAGCTCCTAGCCCGGGGTAACAATATCCATCTTGAGAACAACCGAAGGTTCAAACCTGTTGGGGACCAATTACCTGATAACTTCACCCTGACTGATGTGCCTAAGTTCAAAGGAGTGGAGGACCCGATCAACCATATTCGTGCTTTCAAGGACTACATGGCCATTAAAGGGGTCAAACAGGAACTTTTTACCCGGATCTTCCAATCCTCTTTGGAACCGATTCCTCGCCAATGGTACTACTCCCTTGATCCGAAAAACCTTACTACTTGGGATGAGATCGCAGTTGAGTTTGCCAAACAGTATGCCGAAAACGTCGAGATCCAGACCAATACCCGCACTCTCGAAGTACTAACCCAGAACGACATGGAGGGGTTCACTGAGTTCCTAACTCGTTGGAGGAGGGTGAGTACTCAATTGGTCAGTAAGCCGAGTGAGTCAACTTTGGTGGAAAAGTTTTTCAACAATCTCCACCTAGTTTAAGCCAACCTACTGAGGTATCAGAATATCAAGACCTTCCAAGATCTGTAGATTCTTGGGACGCGCATTGAGGACGACCTCTGAAAGGGTGTCTTAGCAAAGACCACTGGCAGAGGTTATCAGGGATCCACCTCAACCAGATCTCGCCCTTACGGCCATACAAACAAGATTGATGAGGTTAACCTTGTCGAACCATTTACTAAGAAAACTGAGCGCCCCCAGAGAGTGTTTACCAACATAGGGTCGACTTACGCAAGTGCCCTGAAAAGACTCATGGACCAGGGGAAGTTACAACCGATCGGACCCACCCCGGATCCGACCGATGCCAAGAAGTCGCGGTTCTGGAACCCCAATGCTTACTGTCAGTATCATCGAGGGAAAGGGCATGATACCGAAACTTGTTTCCAACTTAAGCACCTCATTCAAGACATGATTGAGAAATGAGATTTGCCTTTACCCCTACCAACTAAACCGAACAACAAAACGAATCCCCTGGGAATTCATGCCATCTCTGATGATGAACCGACCCTAGACTGCTCTCACCTCATCCTGCCAGTTGATGACGAGGTGAATGCTTTCGAAAAAGATCCTTCAGACGGAGTGTTTGTGTTTAGTGCTGCCACTATGCTCACTATGTTTCAACAAGTTGAGGAGGCCATAGCCAGCCTCTCTGAGAGAATCACCCGACTCGATGACGCCTACCGTCGACTCATCTTCAATCCCCCGGTACGGCGCCCGAGGGAGAGTTCCCCAAGCATTCAAAACTACCCACCCCAGGACGGATTGCTCCCGTGACCATTCTTGCATAGACCTCACGAAAATCACCCTCAAAATAACTACCCTCAAAATAACTACCCCCATAAAAATCGCCCTCGCAAAAGTATCCCTCACAGGAACTGCCCACCGAGGAACATCCCTCCAAGGTACCCTCGAGACTCTGAAATCAACGGCATCTGGAGAGATGACGTTGAGGACGTCTATATCATCCCAGGGAAGGAGAAGCGGGCGAAAGAAATCGGGCATCTCACCCGGTCCGGACGTCCCTATCAAAATCCGAACAATCCAACGGTCGTTCCAACAATGAATGACCAAGTCATTCCTGAGGTAAACCCTCAACCGAATGCTCCTGAGAACTCAATCCTGAAACAACTTCAGAAAGCAAAAGTCGAGATCTCGATCTAGCAACTGATCACAACGTCTTTTGAGCATCGGCAGGCCTTGCTGCAGGCCTTGGGAAAATTAACCGTGTCCTCCACCTCTTCCCCAGAAGAAATAGTGGCGCACATGACGAGGGACGCCCCTGATCTGAACAACCCAGTCGTCTTCTCCGACGAGGATATTCCTCCGTTCGGAGCCAATCATAACCTGGCCCTGTATATCACCGTACAATGCCTACAGAAAAATATACCCATGGTCCTCGTGGATGACGGTTCCGCGGTGAATGTCATTCCTCTCAAGACTGCCCACAGGCTGGGTATCAAGGAATCTAATTTGGTCCCGGCGAATCAAGAAGTACGCGCCTACGACGGCACTCGTCGCAAGGTCGCTGGGCTAGTCACTTTGACCGTCGCAACTGGACCACTAGAAAGACAAACCACTTTTCAAGTGGTCGACATCGACGCTTCTTTCAACATGCTCCTGGGACGTCCCTGGATTCATGCCGTCAAGGTAGTCACCTCAACTCTCCACCAGAAGATTAGGGTCCCCTTCAATGGGAAAACGATCACAATTCCCGCTTCCCCGATCAAAGCTGTCATGAGAAGGGGGACAGCCTCCCAAGCCATTGAGGAGGATGATAATGAAATGTGGGGTTTCCAAGACGTGAACGCCATAACTGATGAATTGACGCCCTCTGATTGTGACCCATTCACCAACCTCACGGTCAACCGTATTATGATGCGTCAGGGTTATTTCCCGGGTTTGCCGCTCAATCCACTAAAAGACCTATTGCCTCCCTTGAAACAGGCTAAGGTCCCCAACATTCCCTTTGGGCTGGGATATAAACCTACCGACGAAGATATCCAGGAGATGAACCTCCTAGTCCGAAAACGCAAGAAGCACGGGGTTATCCTCCATCCCTACCATCTGACTCTCAACGGATACTTTGTCCCCGAGGGAGAGTCCGAGCTCTACCATGGCTTTCCGGAGCCAATCTATGACTCTGTGGTGAAGGCTAGGTACCCGGGAGTGGAAGTCTTCTAGGACTGCTACTTTATCCCCGACAACATTGAAGCTACATCAACTGAGTCCAAGCCGTCACCATGCGTTGACGGACAAGCTGTCACACTCCTCTTTGGGGAAGATAACATCAAACACCTCGACTATGAGGATATCATCAACATCGCCCTGAAAGACAATCAATTTGATCCAACCGCCTTGATCTCCGATACTGACCTGGAGAAAGCCACCCAGGGCTGGAGGAAGACCGTCAAGTGGAAAGATTGCCAGGGCCGCATTCTCAAGATAACAACTGGAGAAGGCCCTATGTTCAAGGAGGGAAGTGAAGAAGGATCTGAGTCTGAGTCTGAGTCAGAGTCAGAGTCTGTCGTAGCTCCTAACACTCTTAATGTCCCAGTCAAGGTCCATTTCCCACTATTTTATCACAAAGTCGTGGCTGATTCAGAGGCTGAGTCTACTAGGGTCACCCCCACTCCCATGAAAGGTGACAACCTGGAGCCTGTTCTAGGGGCCACTTCCTCTGTTGTGTCGCCTCTGACTGCCAACGAGATATCTGTCCTTTCTGAGCTTTTCGCTCGTTTCAACTTAATGAACCCTAAGTTTGCTTATGACTCGTCTCAATTTAACTGCAATGCAATTCTGAATGACTATAAGGAATTTGACTTGAGTGACTACCCACCTCACCTAGCCAAAGAACTCGACAAGCGGGAAACCAGAACCCCCATCATTGAGGAGACCGAACCTATTAACGTAGGAACCGACAATACACCTCAAGAACTTAGGATAGGGACAACCCTGGACCCCTCGGAAAGACAACAGTTCATTGACCTCCTCCACGAATACAAGGACGTGTTCGCCTGGTCTTACAGAGACATGCCTGGGATTGACAGAGAAATTGCAGAGCACCGGATACCAATTAAACCCGGGGCTAAACTTGTGAAGCAGAAGCTACGCCGGATGCGCCCGGAGTGGGCCCTAAAAATCAAGGAAAAAGTGGATAAACAGTTCAAGGCTGGTTTTATCAAGATGTAACATTCCGTTGGATGTTTACGTAGTTGGTTATGTATGGAGTTAGTGTCGGGAGAGTTTATGATGTAGTTGATACGACATCGTGAGCGAGGTGTGGAGGTAGGAATAGTTGGTAGAGTTGGTGTTAAGAGTTCATGGTTTCATATTTTGTAAGTTGGGGTTTTGTTTTGAGTCCTTAGTAGCTTTGTTACGTCTTGACCGAGTTAGTATGTTTGTTTTTAGTTATGGGTTGAACTTCGGGGACGAAGTTCTTTTTAAGGAGGGAAGACTGTAATACTCCGTATTTATGAGTCTTAGGGTACTCTATCGAGTAGGCCTTACTCTATCGAGTAGGGGTAAGTTGCGTTTTAGAAAAGTTTCTGACCTGTTGGGTACTCGATCGAGTAGCTGGGATACTCGATCGAGTAGGGGGGTACTCGATCGAGTATCTTGGGTACTCGATCGAGTAGCCGGTTTTACGGGGGAGTTTTCTCGGGTTTTGTTAATTACGCGATTGAGGTATATAAGCTTTGTCGTCATTATTCTAAATCACTTTTGCAAAACCTAAATTACTGTTTAAGAGAGAAAGCAAGCAAGTTCTTCATCCTAATCGCATAATTAGCAATTCCCGGAGTTTGGAGGGTCAGTTCCTATCGTTGTTCGTACCGTTGAGTTCCTTGCGTCAAGGGTAAGATCTATGTACCCTTTTTGTTGTCTTTCCTTTATTTTGGTTAAACCCTAATTAGGGGATTTGGGGGTTTTATGTGTAGTATGTGATTTGGTAGCCTTTACGTGTTGTATGATAGGAGGAGGGTTCATAGAGGAAGCTTTTGATTCAAAGAGAGAGACCGTCGATTGTGTGCATACAAGGTAGGATTTCCTACTCAGTATTAGTCCCATAATGGGATATTGGTTGATGTATTGTATTTGGTTGTTTGATATAATAATTGTATTGTGATTGTGGTTGTGATCGTTGTTGATGGTTCGCGAGGCGTGGCCTCGGTTGAGTGGGGTCACTTGCGGGAGTGGCTTCACGCCCTAGTTTCGCCTTCTGTGGAACCCGCCACAGAAGGGATGTGCACATTAATGGACAGGGTTATCGCTCACTATGTGGAGCGGGGATTTGGTGGGTACGGCTGCGGTCCCCCATCGGCGGGGCTGGTCCAAAGGACGATCGGTGATTGAGAGGATTGGAATTGGTGTGGTTGTGTGTGTGCGTGACAGCTAAGCTGTCTGTATGTCTTATTGTTGATATATACATTGGAATTGTGTGATTAGTACTGACCCCTTTTAAATGTTTTAAAAACTGTGGTGATCCATTCGGGGTGGTGAGCGATTGCTTGACGGTATATCTTGGATACGCGTGGGATCTAGCTGGGGATGGAGTCATCACATATCAGAGTCTTTAGTCTTCCGCTGTGTTTGTTAAGGCAGTTCCATTCAGTTGGTTTATAGTTTGAGGACAGTTGTATTTTGCTTACAGTTGGTTTGTTATGTAATCACTTAAAGTTATTTAATTAAGTATGTTTCTTTATTGTCTCATGATTATCATTGCCTCGGGTAACCGAGATGGTAGTATCCTTATACCTAGTGGTCCTGGTAAGGCACTTGGAGTATGGGGGTGTTACAAATGGTATCAGAGCGACGATCCTGAAACCTGTAACCAATGAATCTAATGAACCTAGGGAGTCTAATTAAAATGAACCCGGGGTAGAAGTTGTAGGAGCTAATGCAAAGACTTGGGAGACGTCCTAAAGTCGCGAACTCGCCCTACAATTTTGAACCGGTCACCATGGGATATAAGTCGAGATCGCTATGTGTTTACTAATTCTCTATTATGTGTGTTGGATGGATGAGTGTTATATAATTGAATAGATGTGTGGTGGAAAGGATGAAGGTAATATTTTTTTTTATGATAACATGACTTGTGATGGGAATTACTACGGGTTACTATTGTGTATATGCATATGATTGCGTGCATATGGTTGGATGAATAAGTTGTATGAATACGGGTATGAACGTGATCTATGATTTGGTTGAAAAGATGAGTTAAGGAATTGCATGAGAATATGAAATTCATGTGGAGAACATGTTTATGTGATGGAAGTGGATTTTCTACTTTTGCTATGTTAGTAACATGTGACTAGGGAGATTTTATGCCGTATATTATGTTATTGTTGTACGTAAAGGTATAGAATAAAAGATGTGGGTAAATCATGATTGACAAGTTAAATAATCTATGTGCATGATGTATGTTGTTGCTTGGCTTTTGGGAGATAGTAACATGTGATTAGGAATACTGGTTTTGTGAGTGTTGAGTTGTTTTTGGTTACCATTGCTGTCGTTTAAGTTGTTTGAAAGAGAAAATCGAATAGTTATGTCGTATGATTACAGCAAAGTTGTCTTTAAACTGTTATAACTTGAGATGCATAATTGATTTTAATGTAATTCTAATTGGAGGTGATAGCTTATTCTTTTACGATTCTAACGATAGGTCACGCGCCCAAATCGACCAAGAAATGAGTGAGTTATGACTGTTTTTACTAAAACTCGTCTGAGAATTGGGGTACTCGATCGAGTATCCTTGGTACTCGATCGAGTAAGGGGGCACTCGATCGAGTACGTTAGTTACTCGATCGAGTAGCCCTGGTGATTTGTTTTACGTGCTTCTGATCTTCACCTACTCGATCGAGTAAGTTACTTACTCGATCGAGTGGCCTGTACTCGATCTAGTGACCCCTATTTTGGGTCATATGCTTATCTTTTGAATTCGTTACATATTTTGTTTAATTCAAAGTTGTTATATTGCTTCTTTATGCATTGTTTTACATGTATGTTGGTCTTGATACGTAAGTTACCCAATCTTATGGTGAAGTGAGTGACGCCTGTGGTGAGTAGGAATTTGGTGGGAGGACATGGGTTATATATGTTGTGATAGATAGTGGAAAAAAGAAAAGGAAGTTTGTTATGGCTTAATTGAGACATAGAGCATGTTTTCTGAGATGAAATGAGATGAGTGATATGGTTGTGTGTTGAGTAACGTAAAAGTAAGTGAATATGGGCAGGGGATGATGTGAGTTTATGGAACGTGAGAATGAAAAGATTGAAAGAAAGGATGTGGATAGTAACAATCTGAGGTGTATAACGAATTATGGAGGGAGATGGTTAGGAATAGTGTTGAGTAAGAATATATGTAATGAAAGGTCATTTTAGAGGAATTGAGAAGAGTGGTATATAGTGAACTTAATGGAGACATGTCGCGAGGTGGATTTGCAGATAGTGACTGAGATTGGAAATTTGTGTTATCGAGAGACGAAACTAAAGTGTGATTTCATTGGACGAGTAACGATATAAAAAGAATTTTGATTTCTAGAAATGTAAAAAGGGAGATGTAATTGTTTGAACATTAAACGTTGATTTTTATGGACAAATTAGTGACAAGTGTGAGTGAGTGGAGTGATGAGAAAGGATCCAAGGTAAGAAAGAATGAGATGATATAGACATGAAATAGTGAGATTTGAGTTTTGGGGCGATGAGAAGGTAATTGGAGCACTAAAGGGGTTAGGTAGAAGTAATAGGAGTTAAGATATTAAATGGAATTGTTGAGTATGAAGAGAAAAGAAGGATAAAAGTAAGCTGAGAAAAATATTCACCGGAGTTATGTGATATAAAAGTAAGGAATCGTCGAGATATATGATACTATCAAGAGTAAGTAAGTTAGTGATTATACAGAAATTTCAGGATAACATGATTAATCATGAGTTTCGAGGAATTAGGAGAGTAAGAAGTTGGTGGAGAATTTGCACGATAATCGATAATTGGTGGAGGGTTAGATGAAAATACGAGTAAGATAGTGTGGACAGCGGGCCGCCCACGGGGGCGCTTGGTGAGGAGCGAAAACAAGCGTTTGCATTTTGTATGGAGTCGCCACCAATTTTTATGGGAAATTGGAACCGTTCGAATACCTCGTGTCATGTCAAGACACAAAGTAGTGACATGAACTCTAAGCAATCGTTACCCTTAGCATTCTATGTCTAGAATGACTCTCGTGGATGCCAATGAACACGGGTGCTCACGGAGATCTGGAGTAAGGGGTGAGGGTACGTATTAGGAAGCTCTTTTGATCGAACACCTAATCCCGCCCGCCTCGATAGCGGCCTCTACAAATGATTAGGGAAGTTATTCGTACTTGATATATCGTCGGCTATATGCATGCAATGCAACATCCAAGTTTTAATCCTAGCATGTAAGAATTAGACTAAGTCGGTTGACACGTAATTAGCATACAATTGGGTCGAAGTTGGAGTTTAATATTGATTTACATGTGAAAAACATACAAGGAATATGAAAGAAATACAATAATTATAAATTACAATATTTAAAATTACAATAATTACAACGGATTAGGCGATTTATGTCGAAAATACCTTTAAAACGGATGATTTGATAAAAAGGAATAAAAGAATAAATCAAAGAAATTAACGAACGGGAATTAACGTGATATTACGGTTAATAGTTAATTAATACGTAAACTAATTAAACTATGTCGTGCGAAACGGAGTTCGAGACAAAATCATCTGGAACAGCGCAGCAGATCGCGCCCTCTGGAAGAGGCGCAGCAGTTGCTGCGTCTGTTCCAAGGGTGAGTTCTGGCTGTGAAGCCGGAACTGCAAAAGTCGTTAATGTCGATTGGTAAATTTGGGGGTTGATTAGATTATTTGACTCGGATGAAAGTGATTTAACAGGTTAATTACATATGAATGAGTCGTAAAAACAGTAAAACATGAATAAGACGGAATTAAACGGATTAATTACATAAAGGAACGATGTTAATGAATGAGTCCTCTATAATTATCAATTAACCAACATTAGATATGATGATATATGACGAATTAACAATGAATATGGATGCAAATATATCAATGACGAACCCCAGAAACCCAATATGAACAAATTGAACTTCTAAAATCCGGATTTGAATATTAATAACGAAAACCCGTAAATATTGATTATTTAGGATTTAAGTCGAATTTGAATAATTAAAACATGTTAATGATGAAGGAATAATATGCATATGATTACTAAACTATCATGTGAACGAATTAAAGAACAAATATATTAAAACAAATAAGAAAACACACGAATTACAGAGGACGAGGAAGAAGAAAAGAAGCGAGAATCTGCGCGGCCCTCACGAAGAGGCGCAGCAGAACTGCGCTCCTTCCTTCAAGAGGCGCGGCGATTCTTGCGTCTTTTCTCGACGTCTGTCTACTGGAAATCCGCAAAAACAGGTTTTAAAAGACGGTTTTAGAAATCGGTTTTAATGGTGTTTTCGACATAAATCTTACAATTGACGGTACGAAAATTAAATACAATAAATAAAAGAGGAATATACACCCTCAGACTTACATGTTGACGGAACGAGATGAACTAAGAAAATCGACTAGTGAATGCTCGACGCGAATGCAAAGAGAGTGCCCTCGTAAGAGGAAAACGATTGATTAATTAAGATTGATTATTGGTGTAGTTGGTCAAATTGGTCGGTCATGCAACGGAACGGCTGGTACCCGGAAAGATCCGAGCTTACGTGGTCGGAAGTCCAAGCACGTAGGCGCCAATTAGTAAGAACGAAGTCTAGAATGCAAAGGGATAAGAGAAGGGCGGACACTCGCGTGAGAAATATGAGGAACGAAAGCTCCTATTTATACTAATCACGTGAAGGAATAGGGTTTCGGAGACTCTTTGGAAGTGACGAAAGATATAAAAAAGATACGTAAATCATGCAAAGAAGGGCCTGGGAAGCGGCGCAGCCACTGCGTCCCTTGGAAGAGGCGCAGCGCCTGCTGCGTCTGTTCCCATGAGGTTTCCTCCTGCTGAAGAAAGATTTCCGTGTTTGAGTTATGGTAGGACGGAAATAATTCGATTATCTTTTGAATATTACGGGATATTATTTGCCAAAAGATAAAATTTATGGAATATGGAATAGAAATATCCGGAACATTCCAGAACATTCTGACTCGGGATTTAACAGATTACGAGAAAAATGGAGACGGTTTTTGACCGGACTCAAATGTACTCTAATTACTGCCAAAACGACCGTATCAGGACGTAGATGACAACTAAGAGGTTGACATTAATATTTGAGCAAATACTTGACGATAATCTTACGAACTGTCACAAATCGTTCCGCGAATCAAACATGCGGCCCAATCATCACCGGGTAGTTTGCGGGAGGTGCAGAAATGAGGTGTCTACAGAGCCCCCACTTTGACTGAGGCTTGGACAAGGCGAAATTCAAAGTATAGCCATCAGGTCAATCAAAGATTACAACCTGACGACTATGGCGACGCGAGGCGGCTCAAGGGGTCTGAGCCAAGGACCTGTCGTCGGGAACATTTTAGAGTCTGTCGACTATCGGGGAGGGTCGTTTAAAGTCCATTAGACTACGTAAGGAAGCTCGCCAGACAAAAGAAGAGACCATACCTGGGACTTCTTCTCGAGATGCTTTCGGAGGTGCATAGGAGCTAAGGTTTGAGCATGGGAGCTAAGGGTAAGACCTAAAAGTTATATAAGGATTGTGCTAGGGTGTGGGACCCTAAAGGAAAGCATTGACGGGAAGGAGGTCGAATATGAATTCAACCTAGAGGTAACTAAGTTTTGGGTATAGGAACTTCTGGAGAACGACACCCTGTCGGACTCCGCGGGGAAACGAGAAATATTGGAAGCAGCAGGACGTCGGTAGAAACTGCTGGGAGAAAATCCGCTTGCGTTGGTCTCAAACGAACTCTGGCAAAAAAAAAAACTTAAGGTCGAATCTGCTTGCGTCAGTCTCAAGCGAACTCTTGTTGGGGAATATATTGACGACTAGGAACATCTTGACCGTCGTGGGAGAAATCTTGAATGAGCAGTACTGCAAAATACTACTGCGCTGGACAAAATAAATTGAGCAATACTGCAAAATACTGCTGCGCGGGATAAAATGAATTTGGACAATACTGCAAAATACTGTCGCGTAGGATAAAACGCAGGCCGGAACGAAAGAAAATCGTTGAAACGGACCAAAAGAATATAATAGCGTTGAAGAAGAGGCGCACCAAAGATGGGCCCACTAATAACAAACTCATAACGAATTTTTGAAAATTCGTATGGAGGGAACGCAAGGAAGAGGCGCAGCAAGAGCTGCGTCCCTTGGAAGAGGCGCAGCACCTGCTGCGTCTTTTCCCCAAATTGGCAATTTCCGCGTAAAAACGCGAAATCAGAAGGTTTATGTTTCATTATTTCGAAATACATTTCCTTCAATTTCTCTCTCAAATCTTCACCATTTCCGTCGAGGTTGGATTCAAAAGCTTGCTTTAAACATGACTAATCGAGGTATGTGTCTTAATCTTGCATTAATCATCTACATTTGTTGAATTTCGAGCCGCGAAAACTAGGGTTTTCGACCCTTTGGATCGAAAATTTGGGGCTTTTCCCCCAAATGAATTTGCTTTGCCAAATTGATGTTAGAAATGGATAGAAGGCAATGTTAGGAACATAACCATGTATTTACTTTGAATTTTCATCGAGTTTTGAGCCCTTGAGCGAATTTTGAGACGGTTTTACAGCTGAACCGCAAATTGCTTCGAAAATAGCCTTAGGATGGTCCATTGGCGATGAAATTTGATATTTGGGATCCTTGGATGATGGGTAAACTTCCTGTCATCTCGAAATTTTGGTTTGTGACAACTTTTTCAGGGCACCTTTCTAGGGCATAATCGCCGTTATAACGAAATGCTCCCGAATTTTCGACTTGAACCCGGAACTAGGCCTTGACTTGGACTTCACTTGACCCAATTTATCACATGAGTGATTGGGTTGGCGGGAATATGACCAAAGATGGCCAGAAAGGACAGTTTTCAGGGCTCTGGAGGCTCGAAAACTCCTTAACAAAGGCTTGCCGTCAAGTGACGCGGCCTAAATTTACTTTAACGTTGCAGGTGATGAGGCTTCTTCTTCTTGGAGGACTCCCATGGAGATAGATGCCAGTGCGGTTGAGGAGGTTTTGGAGCAGGCTTTCACCGATGCGGTGATGGCCGCTGGAGACGAGGCACACGAGGAGGTGGAGGAGGAGGAGGCCCCGAGACGGGCCAACGTCAGGCGAGGAGGTCGTCAGCTGAGGGGAGCTCCTGCGTGGGCTGAGACTTGGGAGAGTAGGCACCTCGTGTGGGCTGCAGAGGGTCACCTGTCCTACAGGACGGTGAAGAGCTTGGTAAATAAGAATTCACTACTCATCACCTATTCTCTTTCATTCTTTTTGTCCAAACTTCTTGCAAATTTCAGTCAAAACTAAAGATAGCTTTGTTTCAAATCGTTATAGGAGGCCGGGAACATCAGGTCGTTCTCGGGTTACACGACAGCGATGGAGCACTACGAGCGGCTGTCGGCGGAGGAGAGGGCCATGATCGAGCGCGGAGCGTTTGGTCCTCTGGTTCAGGTCTGGAGGGATATCATGAAGAGGAAGTTGCGGGCTAACCTTAGCCTGGTCCGTGCTTTCTTGGATCGATTCTGGGATACGACTTCCACGTTTCACCTGCCTTTTGGTGAGGTGGGAGTTACTCTTGAGGACTACGACATGATTTCTGGTCTGCCGTGCGGGGCCGAGGAGATGGTGTGGCCGGAGACTGCTATGAGGGCGGATTCGGCCGAGGCGAGGAGATTGATCGGCTAAAACCTGTCGCCGAAGGCTGTTGCAGTGCCGGGCTTGGTACCCAGTACCTATGTCCGAGATTACTTTGCGGGGAAGACCCCGGAGCTGGTGACGATCGATGGGAGGGAGACTGCTCCTCCTCCTTGTACAGCTGAGCAGAGGGCTCGTCTGTGGCTTTGGTGGTTCTTGTCTTCGATTTACCTCGGAGACAAGGGCGAGAGGCTGTCGACGAAGCTTCTTCCCTTTCTTTCTGACCCGAGTTCCCCGGGACGCCGGGACCGGGTCATTCTTGGTTTTGCGGTCCTCATCCGCTTCATGAGGGCCATGGTTCGTTCGGAGTTGATGGAGAAGGGGACTTCTCCTGGCGCTGTCGGACCTGGACTACTGTTGGAGGTATGAACCTTCCCTTAGACCAAAGTAAATTCCTTTCTTTATTGAAACACGGAAGATCGTCATTGATCATTCTGTTTTACAGGCATGGGTGTACTCTTACTTCCCGAGTCTCGCGCCCAAGAGGACAGAGCCGCTGGAGAAGGCCTATCCCGTGGTGAGGGATTGGGTGATGTGCAGGACGAAGAGCAAGCGCTCTTCTCACAATGTCTACCGGCGGGATGTGAACGCCCTTCAGCTGAGCAGCGTGAGTATCCCACTCGTATTTACATCTCTTGTCCTTTGCTTCTATTTGATCATAGGAATGATCTTTGCCTTATCTTGTCGCAGTGGGTGCCCAGACCTTGGGCGGAGTACGCTGGAGCGCCTCCTTTTGTCGCTGAGGTCCTTCGACCTAGGAGCCCGAGCCGGCTGCTGTTGTGGACGTCGATGGGTCCTGTGTGGTATCTGGGCGAGCGTTTGGCTCGTCAGTGCTCTCGGGGCGCGTTGACGGTTCCCATTGACCCTCCGAGGACGATGTTCGGGAGCCTGCGAGGCCGAGAGGGAGGCGGACCTGGCTGGTGCCAGTGGCGACGACCTTCTTCTGCTTGGCGAGGACTACTCGGCGTTCTTTTACGGGAGGTTGGCGTACTGGCCAGTAGTGGTGAGTATCTTTTACTTTTCTTGATTTGATTTCGAGAATTACGATGAAAGATCATCGATTAATGAGAGCTATTTGTCTTTGCAGGAGGTTGAGGCGGCGGGCATCGAGCCCCCAGTGTACCCCGAGACTCTTGAGTACACTGACGCGACTGGGAGGACGACGATCTCCGAGTTGCGTGATTTTGACGTAGCTGTGACGGATGCTGGCCTAGACGACTGGCAGCATCTGATTCGGAGGGTGAGCCTCCAGCTTATGTAAGAACACATTTGATTTAACTTGTTCACTTTACTGAGAATTCTTTTGAAATGCAGGTCGCGCCATCTCGGTTCGTGGCACTATGGAGGGTGGCCAACCGGCTACGAGCTACCGCCATCGAGGCACTCGTCGGTGGTCGAGGTCGTCAGGTACGAACCTCGTTTGATTTTTCTTGATTTTTGATTTTCAGTTTCGTTTGAGTTGATTGACATGAGCCAATTTGTTGTTTACAGGGTGACCGCGAGCTGGAGCGAGAGTTGGCCCAGTCTCGGGAGGAGACGGCTCGCTTGTCGAGGGAGCTCGAGTTTCGGGACGCCGAGATCGCTGTTCTTACGGCGAGGGTTGCTGAGTTGGAGGGTGTCCATCAGTAGTTTGGCGTAGTTTTGTAGACTTGCACATCTGATTTTGAACATTTTTGGACTTGTTTGGGGCGCCAGCCCCCAGTTTGCTTGGACTTTGGATTTGGTTCGGGGCGCAAGCCCCCAGTTTGCTTGTACATTTGTATATGTGATGGCCTAAGTGCCTTTGCTGCTGGGTTGTGTTGCTTGTACCTGCAGGTTAGTTCTTGAACAGGTTGGGTAGACAACGGTTTACGCCGTCATGCTGCCGAAATTTACATGGAAATCACGCAAAACATACATTTTATACACATATGGTCTTAATTAGCGCAAAAAAAGAGACTCAAAAGGATACAAAAAATGCAAAAAAATGCAAAAATTTTTGTCGGAAATGACCGGACGGTAGGGAGGGTTACCCCCTAAAAAAAGAAAAAAAAAGAAATCTGTAAGTGTAGAAATGAAAATGTTGAAATGAAAACAAAAGAGAATTATTTCCTAAAAAAAAATGAAATTAAAATGAAACTTATGAAATTTAATTAAAATGAAATTTTATTTCCTAAACGAATAAACAAATGAATTAAAAAATAAAAAGAAAAATTAAGTGCGATGAAAATGGCGAAGGTGTCGACGTCGCCTCGAAATGCGTGCCCGCGAATTTAGGAAGTTTGAAACATGGTAAACTGCTCGTATTTACCAAAATAAAATCCCGTAGGAATAGGAAATTATTCGTTATAGAATTAGGAAAGATCCAAACGCGGAAATCACGGAAGGTGAGCACTGGGAAGAGGCGCGGCATGAGTGCGTCGCTTTGAATAGGCGCAGCGGGAGAGAGCGCTGTTCCCAAGTTTGTCTCTCCTGGCGGATTTTGGAAACAGCAATTAGTATAAATAGAAGCGTCGACGAAGCTTTAAATCATATAATTCTTCCGTCCTTTCTCCGTTAATCTCATAGAAACTCCCAAAATAAATTTTCAAGAGAAAATTTGTCATCATGAACACTTTGGAGGTCCGCTTGAAGGAATGGACTAATGAATTTTCGAATGTTGAGAAGCACGATATGGGTGCTCATAACCTTGGGTCTCTATTGAGTTTGAAGCTCATTAAGGTTGTAAAACCGTTCTTGGATGCTTGCCTTGACTACTGGGACCCAAATTGTCATGTTTTCGCGTTCCCAGGTGGTGATATTTGTCCCTTTCCGGAGGAAATTGCTGCTATTGGTGGGTGGGATCCTGAGCATTTACCCGCTATTCCTTCCACTTCACAAGGGTATAAGACCAAATTCAGAGACTTGCTCGGATTGACTAGACTCGAGGTGGATCGCTTAGTTACCCCGAAAGGCGTGAGAATGCTGGACTTTGTAGACCGATTCATCAACAGAGCTGACCCCACAGTCTCTTATGTTGCCAGGAGGAGAGCCTTTGGCTTCTGTTTGCTGCATGCGTATGTCTTTCATGGACACGTTGATGAGGATTTACGAGGTGATTCCCGTCTTTTGGGTCTTATCGAGCAAATGGAGCTGCGCAGGAGCCCAGCTTGCTTGTGTTTAGGGGAGATTATCTTGGGTTTGGATAATAGGAAATCCAACCGCGATCTTCCACTTTTGGGGAGTCCCGTCATCTTACAGGTAAAAGACACCCTTTCTTTTCGTTTTTTTTTTTTCGTTTTTTTTTTTTCGTTTTTTTTTTTTGTTTTTTTTTTCCGTTTTTTTTTTGTTTTTTTTTTGTTTTTTTTTTTTTTTTGGGTGTCTAATACCTGCTTTTGGTAGGTTTGGCTTATGGAACGGCTCCGACTGCTCGAGCCCCCAGTTCATGCACTTTTCTATCATTCCCGTATGATTGCGATGAGGACGCGGCTGTACATGGTGGACTTCACCCGGGTCTGTGACTATTGGAAGAACAAGTTGAAGAATGATGATGGCCCGTTGATTAGGTGGGTTGTACCGTGGTGGCATCTCAAGTCTGTCACTGGAGTGTCTTCTTTGGATCCCACTAGGTCCGTGCGCATTCCGGGATTGGAGTTCATGGTATGCATCTTTCCGGAAAGATTGATGAGGCAAGTTGGGTTGAAGCAGACTATCCCGAGGCTTGACACCGTTCCACAGACTGTTGTGGCCCTTACCACCGAGAGTCGAAGAGAATGGGCCATTAAATGGGCCCAAAGGAACATGTGGTTCTTGAGCTTCTCCGCCAATGCTTTGTGGGTGTCGGATTCCTATCTGAGGTGGAGAAAGGCTGCAACTTCGGAAGAACGCGAGAGACTGAGAAAACGCGAGCCTGTCTACTACAAGGTACGCGAGGGAGAGAAAGAGAAGGAGAAGCATCTGACAGAAGGAGAAGAAGAAGTTGGATTTCAGGTCATTCATCCTTCGAAGAAATCAAAGACTACTCCTGTTGCGGAAATGGTGGTTAGCAAGAATGGAAGAGTCAGGCCTCGAGAAAGACCGTTGGTGATTAGGTCTGAAGTGGTGCAAGAGCGCCCAGATCGAGGTCGTGACAAGAAGTATGACAAGATTGACAAGGGCAAGGGAAAGATGGAGGAATAGCCCGAGTCTTTATTTATTATTTGATTATTATTATTATTGTTGTAATAAAAGGGGGGATTTTTAGAATCCTAGCCTATTCTATTTTTTTATTATGTAACGTACTGTTATTATTAGAAAATGAATGGAATAAAAAAGGTTGAAGGGTTAAGAAACCGCTGTGATTTTCTTTTATTATTCTTGTCGAATTTCAAATGCAATGCAAATGTCCTTCTATTTACATTTTAGGTATATTGGGTTGAATCCGGTGAAGGATTGCCTACGTATTCACTTAAAAAGCGAAATCAAACCCTTGCACGTAGTTCGAGTAAATGTAAAAGAATAATTGTTCGAAGCAAGAGCTTATAATGAACATAGAAAATAAGCATGAGCTTTTGTTCTCAAGGTGCGAATTTAGTTTATTTGATGATATGAGGATGACAATCTTGTCAAGATGCAAGAGCATAGTGACATTTAGCTTATTTCAGCTTGGCCAGGGGCCGTTTATTTAGTGCCACAAGAGCGACACATGGGTTTACGCGAGGCGCGTTTTTGTCCTATTCTAGGCATAGTATCGTTTCAGTTGGTCCAGGTTTGTGGGGTTCGAAAACTCATTCCCATCTAGGTCTGTGATTCTAACCGCACCGCCTGGGAGTATGGATTTGACTAGGTATGGTCCGGCCCAATTAGGTTTGAATTTTCCCCTTGGGTCGACAGGTAAAAGAGCTCTAACCGATTTGAGTACTAAGTCTCCTTCTTTGATGTTTCTTGGCCTAACCCTTTTGTTGAAAGCTCGTTTGATACGTGCTTGATATGTTTGGACATTATGTAAGGCGCGTAGCCTACGTTCATCCAGGAGGATGAGTTCTTCATATCTATCCCTCTTCCAATCGGCTTCAGGGATTTGACTTTCGAGTAGAATACGCAAGGATGGTATTTCTAGCTCGACTGGTTGTACGGCTTCCATGTCGTAGGTCAAATAGAAAGGAGTAGCCCCAGTGGGCGTCCTAACTGATGTACGATATCCCCATAAAGCAAAGGGTATCTTGCTTGGCCAATCTCTATAGTTGTCAGTCATTTTCTTGAGAATTGTGACAACGTTCTTGTTTGCCGCCTCTACCGCGCCGTTAGTCTGTGGTCTATAGGGCGAAGAGTGGTGATGCTTAATCTTGTATTTGGCTAGCAATTGCTCGGTTTCGGCTTGGAAGTGTGACCCGTTATCGCTGATGATCTCATGTGGGCAACCATATCGACAGATGATGTTGTTCTGTATGAATTTTGCCACATTTTTTGCCGTAAGAGCGGTGTAAGAAGCTGCTTCTACCCACTTGGTGAAATAGTCAATTGCTACTAGAATGAAACAGTGACCTCCTGTTCCGGCTGGGGTTATCTTCCCGATTATGTCAATTCCCCATGCGGAAAATGGCCAAGGAGATGTCATCGTATATAGCAACGAAGGAGGGACATGTTGTACATTCCCGAAGATTTGGCAATTGTGGCAATGTCTCACGTATTTGATGCAATCGGATTCCATTGTGGTCCAATAATATCCTAAGCGTGTGATTTTCTTTGCCATCATGGGCCCACTCATGTGAGGACCGCATTCTCCGTCGTGGACTTCTTCCATCACCTTTCGTGCCTGTGAATGATCAAGGCAACGTAAGATTACACCAAGAGGTGTTCTTTTGTATAATTCTCCTTGCATCAGGATGTATTGGGAAGCTAGTAGGCGTATAGCACGTTGTCCCCTTTTGTCCATATCTGGTGGATATGTACCATTGAGCTTGAAATTCAGGATTGTTTGGAACCAGGGTTCCTGTACGATTTATTCTTCATCGGTGATTTGATGGACATAAGCCGGTTCTGATCGTCGCTCGATACACAAAGGCATTTCCACCATGTGGTATGGCATATTTATCAAAGATGCAAGTTTCGCAAGAGCGTCTGCAAATTGATTTTCCTCTCGTGGTAGGTGCAGGTAGGTTACATGATCAAAAAATTGAGCCACTTGGTCTATCCTAGCTTGATAGGGTGCGAGGCTTTCGCTTCGGATTTTCCAGGATCCTGTAACTTGGTTGATGATCAGCGATGAATCCCCATGTACTCGGAGGTTTTTGATGCCTAAGCTTACTGCCGCTTGTAGTCCAATGAGGCAAGCTTCATACTCTGCAGCGTTGTTTGTCACATCGAAGTCGAGTTTGACAGCGATTGGTGTATGCTCACCTTCAGGAGAAATGAGCAACACTCCTATTCCGAATCCTCTTAAGTTTGATGCTCCATCAAAGTATAGGTCCCACGAGTCTACGTCTGTTTGGAGTATATCCTCGTCGGGAAATGACCAAGTGTCTATGGTTTGCGCGTCGTTGATAGGATTTTCTGTGAAGAATTCGGCGACGGCGGGACCTTTTATGACTTTTAGTGGCACATATTTGAGGTCGAATTCTGAGAGCATCAGAGTCCACCTTGCAAGACGTCCGTTGAGGACGGGTTTCTCGAAGAGGTATTTGACTGGATCCATTTTGGAATATATTTTGATGGAGTAGCTAAGCATGTAGTGACGTAGCTTCTTCGTTGCCCACACAAGAGCGAGGCATGTCTTTTCGAGTTGCGAGTATTTGCACTCATATTCCAAGAACTTCTTACTTAGATAGTAAATAGCTCTTTCTTCACTTCCTCTGTTTGAGCCAAAGATAGCACCCATGGCGCTTTCGATTCTTGTGAGATATAAACCAAGAGGTTGATCTCGTTGTGGCGGCATGAGCACTGGTGGTTTAGCCAATATCTCCTTGATTCGGTCAAACGCCTTTTGACAATCATCATCCCACATGGTGTGGTCTGTTTTCTTGAGTTTCTTGAAGATAGGCTCGCAAACCATGGTAAGTTTTGATATGAATCGACTTATGTATTGTACCTTACCCAGGAATCCCCTGACTTCTTTTTCTGTTTGAGGTTGTGGCATTTCGATCAGAGCTTTGATTTTTGAGGGATCTATTTCTATACCGCGTTGGCTAACGACATATCCCAGGAGTTTTCCGGATGTTACCCCAAATGTGCATTTCTGAGGATTAAGTCTCATGTTGTACTTTCGTAGCCTTGCGAAGAACTTGCGAAGGTTTGCAATGTGTCCCTCTCTTTCCTTGGATTTGACGATCATGTCATCTACATATACCTCAACTTCTTTGTGCATCATGTCATGTAGGAGTGTAGTTGCGGTGCGTTGGTATGTAGCTCCGGCATTGATCAATCCGAATGGCATTACTGTATAGCAATAGGTTCCCCATTGGGTGACGAAAGCGGTCTTGTGCATATCTTCCATGGCCATCTTGATTTGGTTATAACCCGCATATCCATCCATGAAGGATAGTAATGCGTGGTCTGCAGTATTGTCCACCAATATGTCAATGTGAGGTAGAGGGAAGTCATCTTTCGGACTCGCTTTGTTTAGGTCCCTGAAGTCAACACAAACACGGATTCTCCCATCCTTTTTGGGCACAGGTACTATGTTAGCTACCCAGTCAGAGTACTCGGAAACTTTGATGAACCCGGCTTTGAATTGCTTATCAACTTCTTCCTTAATCTTTAGAGCCCATTCTGTTCTCATTCGTCGAAGTTTCTGCTTCACAGGTTTGAAACCCGGCTTAATCGGAATCCTATGTTCGGCGATATCCCTGTCGATCCCTGGCATGTCTTTGTAGGACCAAGCGAAAACGTCTTTGAATTCATTTAGGAGGTCTATGAAATCGGCCCTTTCGGTAGAGCTCAAGGTAGTCCCTATCCTAAGTTCTTTGGGTTCTAATTCGGTTCCTACGTTGATGGGTTCGGTATTCTCTATTACCGGTCCCCCTTCCCCTTCCTGTAATATTTCTTTGGCTACGTAGGGAGGTATTTCGGTCAAGTCTGGGTCTTGGTCATCCTCAGTATCATCATAAACAGAATTGCACTCGAAAGAACACGAGAGTAAGCGAACCCGATTTATTCATATTAAAATTTGAGTAAAGTTGAAACAAAGAAGCCAACTGATCCATGGTCGGTGGCGGCAAAAACGATGGTGGGGCATTCCCGAACTACCGTGACTACTCGATGCTAGGCTAGGAGAAACGAAGGGAGTGGGGATGACAACAGGAGTAGACTCTCTAATGACTTCTCTAGACTCCGACTCTGACTCCGACTCCGACTCGAACTCGTCGTCTTCTGGTTCTCCTTTGAACATCTCTCCTTCTCCAAAGAGTGAGCTTGAAGAGTCTTCCTTGGTTGTTGGTCCATTTGATAGATTTTCTCCATCCTTTCTGCTGCTTTGTGTCGATTTCCGTGATCAACGCGGTGGGGTTGAAGCGATCGTCCTGAAGTATCATAGTAATGATCTCATCTGCGCGGCCCTAATGAATCTGTCTTCTCCAAACAGTAGGCTAACGGCTTGTTCGTCGAAGCAAGGTGCTTGACGAGTTTTGACGGTAGGAACCGTTTCTGGAGGAATGAAGTAGCAATCATGAAAGATCTCGATTCCGGCTAACTTCCTCTCAAGATAATGCCAAGGTTCGGGAAATCCGTGAAAGAGTTCTGAACTTCCTTCTTGAACGAAGTATCCATTTAAAGTGGGGTGATATGGCCTCATTTGGACTCCCACGTACTTGCGATTTTGGACTTGAGCGAGCATTTCGAGAACTTCTTCAGTTGTGGGTTTGTATCCTAGTCCAAGTGGTATCCTTGTCGAGTTGCCTTTCTTGTATGGTGCGAAGGTGTTCTTCCGAATTGGGTTCAAAGGCATTCCAGGGAAGTATCCCTGAGACTTGAGTATGTGGTTGACCACCAAGTTGGAGTAGGGATTATAGTATAAGGGTGCCAACTCACTTTCTATGACGTTCACACTTTGGAAGCCCCCAAGTTCGTATATGGGATCCGCAAGGACTTGATTGTTTGATTGCTTCTCAATTATTGCCTTGATGGGTGACGAGGTGATCGTCACAAATTTGCCATTTAGTGGGATCTTGATCTTTTGGTGAAGGGTGGACGTTACCGCTTTGGAAGCGTGAATCCAAGGCCTTCCCAGAAGTATGTTGAATGAAGCTTCAATGTCCACTATTTGGAAGTTGACTTTTCGTTCGATTGGTCCCGTGGCTATGGTTAGGCTAGCAAGTCCAACCACTTTTCGTCGTGTACCGTCATATGCGCGTACACCTTGATTGGTGGGAGTCCAATCCGACTCTTTCATGCCTAGTTTGTATGCCGTTTTGAGGGGTATGACGTTGACCGCGGAGCCATCATCTACCAAAGTCATTGGCACATTCTTCTTTAGACAAATGACAGTGATGTATAGTGCAAGGTTGTGACTAGCGCCAAAAGGTGGCAAGTCTTCATCTGAGAAAGTAATAGGATTACTTAGCCTCGGTGATTCTTGGAAGACCAAGTTGACTACATCTTCGGGAGTAGAGTTATGCGCTACATTCAATTTGGCCAAAGCCTGCAGTAAATCTTGGCGATGCGGAAATGAGCTTGCCACTAGTTGCCAGACTGAAAGATCAGCCTTGGTCTTCTGTAATTGTTTGAGCAAATGATCGGTGGGGTCGTCTTCGTTGTCATTTGGTGTGATGACATTGGTTGGACCGTTTTGAGTGGTGCTTTGATATGGGCGACCCGAACGAGTTAGGTGATCCACATCTTGGTCTTCACCATTTTGGACTATTTCCTTGACCAAGGAGTTTTCAATGAGGTATTCGTCTTCATCGTTATCGGCCCAAACCCCATTGATTGCAGCCAGTTCCTTCATTCTCATGATATCACTTTCTAGTTGTATGATTTGATCAACTAGTTTATCAACCACGGCGACTACTTCTTGCATAGTAGCATTTTGAGAGAAGATCAATGGTACACGTTCTTTAGGCATTGCATTGGGATCGCGTAAGGTCGTTACCATGTTTTCTAGTTCCCACACTTGTCTATCTACACTCCTTGCCCATGCGATGAAGTCGGAAATGGTAGGGGAGATGGTAGAGTAGAGCCTTTCTTTCTCAATTGCATGAATTTCATTTTCGGTGGGAGAAATGAGATGTGAGCAATCTAAGGTAGATTCGTCACTTGTAATCACTAGAACTCCAAGAGGATTCTGAGTGTTGTTGGGCTTACCTCCTGGTGGAATTGGGAGTCGACCATCTTCGATCATATCTTGAAGCACGTGTTTCAACTTGTAGCATTTTTCTGTGTCGTGCCCTTTGCCCCTATGGTACTCACAGTAGGAGTTTTCATCCCAGAATTTGGACTTCCTTTCAGGTTCGGGAGTAGGTCCAATGGGTTGGAGTTTACCTTGCTTCATTAGTCTTTTTAGAGCGTTGGAGTACGTATCCCCAAGGTTTGTGAACTTCCTTGGTGGGCTAATCTTCTTGGATGGCTCGAGAAGGTTAACTTCGTCGGTCTTGCTAGTAGAGCCGTATGAACGACTCGTGGACCCTTGATATCCTCGACCTACCGTTTTGGACAAGAGTCCTTTACGGATGTCATCTTCAATTCGTGTCCCTAGTACAGTTAAGTCCTTGAAGGTCTTGATGTTTGATATCTCAAATGGTTGGCATATATGGGTTTGAGATTATCCACGAACTTTTCCACGAGGGTGGCCTCATCCGGGCGTTCAACTAGTTGAGTACTAGTCTTCCTCCACCTACTTAGGAAGTCGGTGAATCCTTCTTTGTCATTTTGGGTAAGAACCTCTAGAGTACGCATGTTGACTTGGATCTCGGCATTATCCGCGTATTGTTTCGAGAACTCGATCGCGGCGTCTTCCCAAGTAGCGACCTTTTTGTGATCTAAAGTGTAGAACCATTGCTTTGGGATGGTATCAAGAGATGAAGGAAAGATCCTTAAGAACATCTCGGGTTTGATGCCTTTGATAGACATGTAGTCCTTGAAGGCGCGGATGTGGTTCAAAGGGTTCTCATGTCCTTTAAACTTAGGGATATCCGTCATGCTAAAGTTAGTGGGCAATTTAGAATTGACGGCTTCATACTTGCGATTGTTCTCCCTATAAATGTCATCCCCCTTAAGGTACATCAATTGCTCCTCTAGGTATTGGAGTCTTTTCTCAGCTGCGGTTGTTCCTAGGACAGGATTCTCATCTTTAGACTCGTCATCGGAAAATTGTAGTACTCCACCTTTAGGGGAGGCGACTTTCCCTCTACATCAAAGATACGGCCTTCGATAAGCTCAAGGCGGTCATAGGTTTGTTCTTGAGTGATTTGCATTTGGGTTATCGCGGCCAGGATTCGATCATTACTTTCTTGAATTTGCTGGAGGTTCGTTTCACCACTTGACCCGGGCATCTTGGAAACTGGATAAGAGATCGGCGACGAATCAAAACACGATCGACCATTCTATCTCGCTTGCTAAAAGAGGAAAGATTTGACTCATGAAGTGGGTGTGTGCCACTTGTGTTGAGTGAGTTTTGAAGGAAGACAAGGTTTTTTGAAAATGTGTGTCCTAGTCAACTGTAATGTAGTTGTAGGAGTGGACTCGAAGTGAGGTTTTGAAATGGGCTTGTGGCCCGAATTTTGACGCGACAAACGGACAAAGTCTTGACCGGATTTTGCGCTAATTAAAGGCCTATTTTTTCGAAATTCCTGTTTGAAAATGAAGATTTTTGAATTTTTGAAAATTCGTCATGGTTTTGTTTTAGAAGTGGTGATCACGTAAGGTTTACACATTTATACAAGCATTATAACGGGATGCTGAGTGCATTTAAAAGGGTTTTGGTTTAAAGGGTGGGTTGCCATACCGAACCATCAAAACTGAAGTCTGTGGAGAGGCTCGTGCCAAACAAGAGTAAGGCCGATTCCTAGTCCATTTCCTCAAGTAGTGAAGGCCCTTGATACAAACAAGAGTAAGCATCATGGTATGGATGACGTCAATCGCTATCCATCCTTGGGCCCAAATAAGAATTAGGACCGTTTAGACGGGACGATTGGTCGAATGGGTTGGGTTGGGCCTAGGAAGACCGAATAAACGGTCTAGGAAGACCGAGTTATGAAAACCGACAATTGTCTTGTACAAACTTATTCCCTAACCTTGTTCAAGTTTCACCCTTGCTACACGTAAGTGTATATCCCAGTGAGTCGCCAAACGTGGACAGCGGGCCGCCCACGGGGCGCTTGGTGAGGAGCGAAAACAAGCGTTTGCATTTTGTATGGAGTCGCCACCAATTTTTATGGGAAATTGGAACCGTTCGAATACCTCGTGTCATGTCAAGACACAAAGTAGTGACATGAACACTAAGCAATCGTTACCCTTAGCATTCTATGTCTAGAATGACTCTCGTGGATGCCAATGAACACGGGTGCTCACGGAGATCTGGAGTAAGGGGTGAGGGTACGTATTAGGAAGCTCTTTTGATCGAACACCTAATCCCGCCCGCCTCGATAGCGGCCTCTACTAATGATTAGGGAAGTTATTCGTACTTGATATATCATCGGCTATATGCATGCAATGCAACATCCAAGTTTTAATCCTAGCATGTGAGAATTAGACTAAGTCGGTTGACACGTAATTAGCATACAATTGGGTCGAAGTTGGAGTTTAATATTGATTTACATGTGAAAAACATACAAGGAATATGAAAGAAATACAATAATTATAAATTACAATAATTAAAATTACAATAATTACAACGGATTAGGCGATTTATGTCGAAAATACCTTTAAAACGGATGATTTGATAAAAAGGAATAAAAGAATAAATCAAAGAAATTAACGAACAGGAATTAACGTGATATTACGGTTAATAGTTAATTAATACGTAAACTAATTAAACTATGTCAGGGCAGAAACGGAGTTCAGAGACAGAAATCATCCTGAACAGCGCGCAGCAGATCGCCCTGCGGAAGAGGCGCGGCGATTCTTTGCGTCTGTTCCAAGGGTGAGTTCTGGCTGTGAAGCCGGAACTGCAAAAGTCGTTAATGTCGATTGGTAAATTTGGGGGTTTATTAGATTATTTGACTCGGATGAAAGTGATTTAACAGGTTAATTACATATGAATGAGTCGTAAAAACAGTAAAACATGAATAAGACGGAATTAAACGGATTAATTACATAAAGGAACGATGTTAATGAATGAGTCCTCTATAATTATCAATTAACCAACATTAGATATGATGATATATGACGAATTAACAATGAATATGGATGCAAATATATCAATGACGAACCCCAGAAACCCAATATGAACAAATTGAACTTCTAAAATCCGGATTTGAATATTAATAACGAAAACCCGTAAATATTGATTATTTAGGATTTAAGTCGAATTTGAATAATTAAAACATGTTAATGATGAAGGAATAATATGCATATGATTACTAAACTATCATGTGAACGAATTAAAGAACAAATATATTAAAACAAATAAGAAAACACACGAATTACAGAGGACGAGGAAGAAGAAAAGAAGCAGGAACTGCGGCAGCCTCACGAAGAGGCGCAGCAGGAACTGCGCTCCTTCGAAGAGGCGCAGCGATTCTTTGCGTCTTTTCTCGACGTCATCTCTGAAATCCGCAAAAACAGGTTTTAAAAGACGGTTTTAGAAATCGGTTTTAATGGTGTTTTCGACATAAATCTTACAATTGACGGTACGAAAATTAAATACAATAAATAAAAGAGGAATGTACACCCTCAGACTTACATGTTGACGGAACGAGATGAACTAAGAAAATCGACTAGTGAATGCTCGACGCGAATGCAAAGAGAGTGCCCTCGTAAGAGGAAAACGATTGATTAATTAAGATTGATGATTGGTGTAGTTGGTCAAATTGGTCGGTCATGCAACGGAACGGCTGGTACCCGGAAAGATCCGAGCTTACGTGGTCGGAAGTCCAAGCACGTAGGCGCCAATTAGTAAGAACGAAGTCTAGAATGCAAAGGGAGAAGAGAAGGGCGGACACTCGCGTGAGAAATATGAGGAACGAAAGCTCCTATTTATACTAATCACGTGAAGGAATAGGGTTTCGGAGACTCTTTGGAAGTGAATCTCAGAAAGATATAAAAAAGATACGTAAATCATGCAAAGAAGGGCCTGGGAAGCGGCGCAGCCACTGCGTCCCTTGGAAGAGGCGCAGCGCCTGCTGCGTCTGTTCCCAGGAGGTTTCCTCCTGCTGAAGAAAGATTTCCGTGTTTGAGTTATGGTAGGACGGAAATAATTCGATTATCTTTTGAATATTACGGGATATTATTTGCCAAAAGATAAAATTTATGGAATATGGAATAGAAATATCCGGAACATTCCAGAACATTCTGACTCGGGATTTAACAGTTACCAGAAAATGGAGACGGTTTTTGACCCGGACTCCCGAATGTACTCTAATTACTGCCAAAACGACCGTATCAGGACGTAGATGACAACTAAGAGGTTGACATTAATATTTGAGCAAACACTTGACGATAATCTTACGAACTGTCACAAATCGTTCCGCGAATCAAACATGCGGCCCAATCATCACCGGGTGGTTTGCGGGAGGTGCAGAAATGAGGTGTCTACAGATAGTATTGGAAATGATGTTGATGTAATTTTGATAGGTGAATTTGAGGATAGTTATTTGGAATGTTAACCAAAGATAGGAAAGAAATCGTGATGTTTAGAGATGAGTGAAAGAGGTTTGATGTCCGAACAGTGGTGGTGTTATGGTCTGTGACTAATGGGTAAGAGTGATGGTATATTAGAAAGGTAGCAATTCAAAAGAGGTTGATTTGGTAGGGACCTAATTGTTGTGTATAATTGTAAGAGGGTATAAGATGTGGTTAGATGAGGCGGATGCTAATAGTTGAATAGTAATGGTATGGTTATACTTGGCAGGAAGTGATGGTTGTGCGATAAGGGAAAATGTTGTGAGGGGCATATGAGTTAAGCTCGGGCGGCAGGTAACCTATGTTGAGTGGTAACTTACGTGATCAGGACTGACCTGTTGGATGTGATTACGGGTCTATGATGTGTATAAATGTTTGTGTGAGGTTTTGACCTCACAAGAAGTGGTATAGTGTGATTATTATAAAGTCATATTTGAATGTTCTGTAATGCATGTTGGGTACGCTAATCTAATTGAATGGTATTCGAAAAGGTAATAATTTGAGTGATCTGGCATGACTGGTTATGCTTGTATGTATTCATGATACATGTTAATCTGTAATATGGTGAGGGGAGGATATTCAGGAGGTTATCTGTTTAATTCATATAATATGTTGCTATGTGATTTAGTAAAGTGGATTTGAATAAGTTTTTCTTGTCTGAGAAGTTATTTTGAGTCAGTGTTTGTGGGAATTGTATATAGCTGTGATATCTATCGATGTGGTTGTGGTGCCTCCGGTGGTGATCCGGGCACGGTATTTAGTATTGTGATGCGGGTATTTTCGCACTGTGGTGTGGCTGTTGGTGGCGGTGTCGCGATGACGTCACCGGTTGTGGTGGAGTAGGCGGGATGATTATGATACGAGTTTTCAAAAGTACATACCAGCCATATATAGATTGTTATTTTGTTTGATGTTGCTTCTGTGAGTTTCGGTTTGTACGGATAGACGATTGTTTTATTTATTGATGTTTCTTAGCGATTAAGTTTTGGTATGAGGGTAGAGTATGATATGAAAGAGAGTTGTCTATGTTTTCGTTGTTGTCATGGTATAGTGACATTCTTGATGGGACACAATTGTCGAAGTTGTTACTGATTTTTTTGATCTTGTTTTAAGATGAGGCTTTAGACATAGTAAAGGTAAGTGATTGGTGGAACATGTGTTGTATTGATCCGGGCGCTGCGGGTGGTTCATAATCGATTTTGGGACAAATGAGTGTAGGGTGTTGGGGATTAGTGTCATGTTAAGTTTTGTATGAGTTTTGCGGTAATAAAGAAAAGAACTTGAGGATCTAGGGTGAGTGTACGTAACGAGTGTAGATCGTGAGTTATGCTTTTGGGAGATAGGTGCTTTATATGGAGATGTATGTTGTCTTGCAGTAAGGATGGAGAGTTAGTATGGTGATTTTGCTACGAGTTTTATGGTATAGGTTAGGTGGTGTGCCATATGAGTTGAGGTATGAGAAATGTTTAAGTAAGAGAGCCTTGGATATATGCATGGCGATGTTTAGAGTATAGGTGGTTATTTATGACGTGCGGTGGTGATGAGGATAATGAGAAGATATAGCTAGGATTTAGCATTAGTGACTTACGAGGACGTAACATTTGTCTTAAGAGGAGTAGGAAGCGATCAAAGAGATTTTGATGGTTGTGCATATGGTAATATATTTGGAAGTTTGAGTCTGTTGTAGAATAAAAGATTGATTCATATTGTGGGTGATTTTATTAAAGGTCATGACCGTGCTTGTAGTAGCGTGATGTTTAGGAGTGTGAGAATATTTCACTAGTGTTGACAGTTGGATGATGAGGTTATGTGTATGATTAAACTTCGAGGACGAAGTTCCTTTTAAGGGTGGTAGAATGTAACATTCCGTTGGATGTTTACGTAGTTGGTTATGTATGGAGTTAGTGTCGGGAGAGTTTATGATGTAGTTGATACGACATCGTGAGCGAGGTGTGGAGGTAGGAATAGTTGGTAGAGTTGGTGTTAAGAGTTCATGGTTTCATATTTTGTAAGTTGGGGTTTTGTTTTGAGTCCTTAGTAGCTTTGTTACGTCTTGACCGAGTTAGTATGTTTGTTATTAGTTATGGGTTGAACTTCGGGGACGAAGTTCTTTTTAAGGAGGGAAGACTGTAATACTCCGTATTTATGAGTCTTAAGGTACTCTATCGAGTAGGGGTAAGTTGCGTTTTAGAAAAGTTTCTGACCTGTTGGGTACTCGATCGAGTAGCTGGGATACTCGATCGAGTAGGGGGGTACTCGATCGAGTATCTTGGGTACTCGATCGAGTAGCCGGTTTTACGGGGGAGTTTTCTCGGGTTTTGTTAATTACGCGATTGAGGTATATAAGCTTTGTCGTCATTATTCTAAATCACTTTTGCAAAACCTAAATTACTGTTTAAGAGAGAAAGCAAGCAAGTTCTTCATCCTAATCGCATAATTAGCAATTCCCGGAGTTTGGAGGGTCAGTTCCTATCGTTGTTCGTACCGTTGAGTTCCTTGCGTCAAGGGTAAGATCTATGTACCCTTTTTGTTGTCTTTCCTTTATTTTGGTTAAACCCTAATTAGGGGATTTGGGGGTTTTATGTGTAGTATGTGATTTGGTAGCCTTTATGTGTTGTATGATAGGAGGAGGATTCATAGAGGAAGCTTTTTGATTCAGTAGTAGAGACCGTCTGATTGTGTGCATACAAGGTAGGATTTCCTACTCAGTATTAGTCCCATAATGGGATATTAGTTGATGTATTGTATTTGGTTGTTTGATATAATAATTGTATTGTGATTGTGGTTGTGATCGTTGTTGATGGTTCGCGCGGCGTGGCCTCGGCTGAGTGGGGTCACTTGCGGGAGTGGCTTCACGCCCTAGTTTCGCCTTCTGTGGAACCCGCCACAGAAGGGATGTGCACATTAATGGACAGGGTTATCGCTCACTATGTGGAGCGGGGATTTGGTGGGTACGGCTGCGGTCCCCCATCGGCGTGGCTGTCCAAAGTGGACGATCGGTGATTGAGAGGATTGGAATTGGTGTGGTTGTGTGTGTGCGTGACAGCTAAGCTGTCTGTATGTCTTATTGTTGATATATACATTGGAATTGTGTGATTAGTACTGACCCCGTTTAAATGTTTTAAAAACTGTGGTGATCCATTCGGGGTGGTGAGCGATTTAGCAGACAGTATATCTTGGATACGCGTGGGATCTAGCTGGGGATGGAGTCATCACATATTAGAGTCTTTAGTCTTCCGCTGTGTTTGTTAAGGCAGTTCCATTCAGTTGGTTTATCGTTTGAGGACAGTTGTATTTTGCTTACAGTTGGTTTGTTATGTAATCACTTAAAGTTATTTAATTAAGTATGTTTCTTTATTGTCTCATGATTATCATTGCCTCGGGTAACCGAGATGGTAGTATCCTTATACCTGAGTGGTCCTGGTAAGGCACTTGGAGTATGGGGGTGTTACACAAGATGTCTGAATACTCGGATTGGGTGGCCAACATTGTGCCAGTACCAAAGAAAGACTGAAGAATTCGGGTTTGCGTCGACTTCAGGGATCTGAACAAGGCGAGTCCAAAGGACGACTTCCCTTTGCCACATGTTGACATACTGGTAGACAATACCGCCGAGCATGCTCTCCTATCCTTCATGGACGGGTATGCTGGGTACAACCAGATTAAGATGGCTGAGGAAGACATGCACAAGACTGCGTTCACTACACAGTGGGGTACATATTGCTACACGGTCATGCCTTTCGGCCTCATCAATGCCGGAGCAACCTATCAAAGAACCGCTACCACTCTCCTACATGATATGATGCACAAGGAGGTAGAGGTATATGTCGATAACATGATCGTCAAATCAAAAGAACGGGATGGCCACATCAGTGCCCTCCGGAAATTCGTCGCTCGTCTGCGGAAATATAACATGTGACTAAATCCTCAGAAGTGTGCATTCGGGGTCACCTCCGGGAAACTCTTAGGACATGTCGTCAGCAAAAGAGGCATTGAGATTGATCCAACCAAAATCAAAGCCCTTCAACAAATGCCTCGGCCTAGGAACGAGAAGGAGATTCGGGTATTTCTCGGTCAGGCCCAATACATCAGCCGGTTCATTGCCAAGCTCACTATGATTTGTGAACCAATATTTAAGAAGCTTCGCGCCTCCAATCACACCGATTGGGACGACGACTGTTAGACAGCCTTCGACAGGATAAAGGAAATCCTATCCAAACCTCTTGTCCTCATGCCACCTCAACCGGGGATTCCTCTATCCCTATACCTGATCACACCAACACAAACCCATGGGAGCAATGTTAGCACAAACAGTTGGCAACGAAGAACGAGCCATCTACTACATCAGCAAAAAGTTCATTGAGTACGAGACGAGGTATATCCAATTGGAAAAGACATGCCTTGCCCTAGTATGGTCAACATAGAAGCTGCGGCATTACATGCTCAGCTACACGGTCCACATCTACTCCAAGATGGACCCGGTTAAATACATCTTCGAAAAACCCGTACTAAACGGAAGGCTGTCTAGGTGGACAGTCATGTTGTCCGAGTTTGATCTCAAATTTGTACCCCTCAAGGTTATCAAGGGAAGAGCAGTCGCTGATTTCCTGGCAGAAAATCCCGTCAACGAAGACCCAACGACCGACACATGGTCACTTTCTGACGAAGACATCATTTGTGCCGACTCCGACGCATGAGACCTATACTTCGATGGTGCATCTAATCTGAGAGGCTTCAGGGTGGGAATCCTTCTAATATCACCACAGGGAGAACATGTTCCGATCTCGGTCAAGCTAGACTTCACCGTCACCAACAATGCCGCTGAATATGAAGCATGCTTCATCGGCCTACAAGCAGCCATCACACTTGGCATCAAGAGAGACTGAGGGTCCACGGCGATTCCTCGCTCATCATCAATCAGATGTCCGGATCATGGAAAATCCGATATGACAGCTTAGCTCCCTACCGAGCAAAGATCAATCAAGAGGCCGAGTTCTTCGACCAAGTCGACTACTTCCACTTGCCGCGAGAGGAAAATCAATTTGCCGATGCCTTGGCAAAACTTGTCGCGCTCGTCAACATACCTGACGACATGACATCAATGCCCCTATGTGTCGAAAGAAGGAGCGAGCCAGCTCACATTTGTTCCATTATCGATGACGAGGAAAGCCATGATGAACCTTGGTACCAAGCCATCCTCAATTACAAAACCAAAAACGAATTCCCTCCCAACTCTGATCAAAGAGGACAAAGAGCCATCCGTTTACTTGCATCACAATTCGTGATAAACCAAAATCAACTCTACAAAAGAACACCCCAAGGAATTCTCCTCCTTTGCATTGACCATCACAAAGCCAAGAAAGTCATGGGAGAGGTTCACGACGGAGAATGTGGCCCTCACATGAGTGCAATGATGCTTACACGGAAAATCATGCGGCTAGGTTACTACTGGACCACCATGGAAGCCGATTGCCGTAACTACGTCAAACATTGCCACAATTGCCAAATATTCGCCAACATACAACACATACCACCATCCCTTTTATACACCATGACGTCACCCTGGCCTTTCTCAACCTGGGGCATTGACATCATCGGGAAAGTCAACCCGATAGGCACCATGGGGCATTGCTTCGTCCTCGTCGCCATCGACTACTTCACCAAATGGGTAGAAGCACAGTCATATGCAGTCTTGACCGCCAAACAAGTGGCCAAGTTCGTTCAAAACAATATCATCTGCCGATATGGGGTACCCCATGAAATCATCAGCGATCAAGGCTCTCACTTCCGGGCGGAAACTCAGGCTTTGCTGGACAAATACAAGATCAAACGACATCGATCATCCCCCTACCGTCCCCAAACTAACGGAGCGGTGGAGGCAGCTAACAAAACTCTTGTCACCATTATCAAGAAAATGCAAGACAACTACCGCGATTGGCCGAGCAAACTCCCATTCGCACTCTAGGGATACCGAACCTCCATTCGAACACCGACAGGCGCCACACCCTTCTACCTAGCATACGGTATGGAGGCGGTTCAACCGGTAGAGTTAGAGGTCCCTTTTCTATGCATCCTACTGGAGAGTCAAGTCCCTGAGGCGGAATGGACCCGTCGAAGGTACGAGCAACTCACTCTTCTGGACGAACGGCGACTCAACGCCTTGCACAACGTCCAGCTATACCAACGACGTATACAACGGGCATTAAACAAGAAGGTTAAACCCAGAAACATCCAGGAGGGCGACTTGGTCCTCAACTCAGTTCGAGCACCATTACCCGTCGATCCGAGGGGAAAATTCAAACCCAACTGGGCCGGGCCATACCTGGTCAAGAAAATACTTTCGGGGGGCGCAGTGAGACTGAGTGACCTAGATGGAGAGGACTTTACAAACCCGACCAACCTAGACCAACTCAAGAAATACTACCCTTGAACCATAGCAACCACCGACCTAACCTAGTTTTACAACTAGCAAAGACCTCAACCCTTTTCAAGTCAAGTTCCTCAACGTGTTCTGATTTGAAATTGCATGTTTTATCGAGTCTAAGCTGCCGCACCTTGCCCGTTTCGAATGTCCTTTGATCTGTCACAGACAACGTCCATTTGCACTAAAACAAACCCCCCCCCCCCCCCTGAACTACGATCATGGTTTGATTTCACCTCTTCGGGTGAATACGTAGGCAGTCCTTCCTTACACAAGGAGGATACAACCATTCGCACACTCAAAAACAACCATCCCCATACAAAAATCCTACTTACAAAAAAAAACATCCAAAAAAAAGAAGAAAGGGAAAACCATTCCCTTTCCCACCAAAATACAAAATAAGACTTTCTCCCTTTCCACAAAATACCACTTTCCCAAGTGCAAATGTTTAGGACAATTCAAATCGAATTGCCTTTACAAAATGGATGGAAGAAACAAGCGTTCACAATTTTCGACACGGGCAATCCTCTTATTTAATTAATAATGGGGGGGATTACAATTTCGACAACAAATAAAGCTCGACGAGTCTACAACTTGTCAAAGCTAAGGTGTCAACTAAAACACCTCACATAATAAAATTCGCACAAAACACAAAAAACATAGCTAGTAAAACATAATAAAAACTCACAACAATAATACAACATAATAATAAAACGGGTAATGGAGGTCTTTAATCTTCCATTTTACCCTTGGATTTTCCTTCGGGGTACATCTTCCCCTTGTTCTTCTTGTTGGCCCGCCTAGCATGGATTTCCTCCTCGGAACGGATCCTCAACGGATCTAAGACGGCGATGGCCTCCGGTCTAGCACAAGACCCCATATTCGACCCAAGACGAGCCAATGCACGGCCAACCATAATCTTGGGGCCGGAACTCCTCCTCTTCGGCGGTCTCATCACATCGGGAGTAATTCCATCAATATACTCCTCAAAGAAGGCACGGTTGGCCTTGCCAACCTCTCGATACTTCAAATCGACAACCACGTCCTTACGAAATTTGGATCTCTCTTCCAAGGACGGAGCTCGTGACCACTTGACATAAGCGGGAGTCACCCATGTCGTGGCAACGGGGTTTGGTACCTCCCAAAGCGGCCGAGTGGCCCACCATCTTTCGAAGACCTCCACAAGCTCGGAGTTCCGGAAAACATTCTCTTGGACAAGAGTATCTTGAGCGGGCACTTTTTGTTGACGCCCCATTTGCCTCATGAGCCTTTCGGGATAAATGAAGGAAGCAACCTTCAAACCCACCACCATCAAAGAACGAGGTATAGCATCCGAAGCGGGCAACCCCGTGAAGGACCTCAAGTGCCACCACGGCACCACCCAACGGATATGAGGACCACCCTCCTCCGCCAATCTCGCGGCCCAATAGGCCTCGGTGGAAGCAAAACTATCCGGGTACAACTTCTTCCTCATGGTAAGATGACGGAAGGAATAAGAAGAAGAATCAACCGGAGGCTCTACATACCTTAGCCTTTCCAATAGCCACACTTGAAGGATCCTCGGGGATCCGAAAGAGGGAGCCTCTCCACAAGAGCCTTCCTTGTCCAAAGCTTGGATAATCTCCCCAAGCACCAACCACGATGGATCTCTACCATTCTCCATTTGCTCAATCACATGGATAAGGGTCATGCTACCATGACATTTTGGCCCCTCCTTCTTCAAGACATCAACAAAGAGGTACACATGGACAAGGCAAAAGGCAAGAGCCCTTCTCCTAGCCAACTCCGAGACATTAGCATCTAATCGGTTTGAAAAGATGTCGATAAGAGCCAACATGTCCACACCATGTGGAGCAAGGAGAAAGTTGATTTGGCTTGTCGACATGCCCAACATGGAACGGAATTTCTCCTTATAGCACAACCGAGTCGGAGGAAGCACCGGAACACAACCCGGCTACCCACCAATGGCTCCAACTTCTTCGGCAAGAGGACAAAGCTCATCTTTCGGGAAAACGAAAACATGATGTTTCGAATCCCAAAACCGAGAACATGCTTCAAGAAACGAAGGTTGCACCTTGACTTGACGAAGCACCAACAATTGACCAACTCCCATGCAAACGAGTTGATACTTTTCGGGAGGCGACAAATCCTGGCACCATTGTCGCAATGCGTTCTCAAAAGCATCCATGAAATATTTTTATGGAAGAAGAAGAGGTTTTGTAGAGATGATTTTGTGTTTCGGATGATGAAACAATGAAGCGCAAATGTCCCTATTTATACAAAATGATCAGCGCATTTTTCAGAAAAAAAGGGGGAGAGTCGGCTTCCATCGCCAGACTGCCCGCGCCTCTTTGAGGCTTCCCCAGGATTCCCGCTGTTGACTTGTCTCTTTCAACTTGTGTTTCCTCCTGACATCTCAAACCTCCCGCCAGGAAGCTCGCTCCTCTTCGGGATGATCCAGGATACTTTTTGTTTCCTCACACTCACATTTCCTTGTTTTCGCGTTTTACGAAATCCGACACGGTTTCCATGACGCAGCTTTAAACATACGGATTTTTCTTTCTTTTTTTAAGGGGGGAAGGGCTAGTCGCCCCGATCCGCGATGGATCGTTTCCATGTCAGCCGAAATTCCGAAAATTTTTCGCTTTTTTTCGCAATTTTCCATCAAAAATCAAAATCGGAAATTGATAACACGACATCAATTTTCTCAAAATTCAAGCACTCACAAATTCGAGTCTTGACCTCAAAAATCGAAAATCAAATGCACTCGTAAAAATCCTTTTCTAAAATTCATCCTGACGGTTTGAGTTTGAATTTTTCGAGTCGCAAATCAATTTCAATGATTTCGATGCAATTTAATTCACGACACGAGTTAATTGCTCAAATTTTCAAATCAATTCCTTTTGAATTCCGAACGTGACGATTCGTCACGGAATTTTCAAAATTCATTTCAAAATTTCAATTTTAACTTCAAGTCATCTTGGTTAATTTTGATTTTCAATCAAATGCTTTACGTGTTTTCAATCAAATGCTTCTACGCGTTTGCGTTTATATGTATGAGCTATCTGTTGCCTGTTTTCTACACTAACGATGTAGGAGCTGGTGCAAAGCAAAAGGAGAATCTGCAGCCAACAGCGCTCCTCCGAAACACAACACAAAAAAGCCAAAAATCACGAAATGAGCTACAATCCAAAAACACATATATACAAACCGTCTCACGCAAAATGTAAATATGTACAGACAAGAGTCCAAGACGCGGACAAACTACAACAACTACTCAACGTCTCCCGTCGGACCAGTCCTGGTCTCACTGGGAGTCGCCGCCAACGCAGACACCACCACCTACTCAGGCTCCCTCTCCGGAGAACTCTCCAGCGTCTCCTCATCCATCACGACGCGAAGCTCCTCCGCCGCAGCCAACTGAGCCCTGAGAGAGGCAATCTCCGCATCTCGGCTCCGTAGCTCGTCCTCACGACGCCTCAAGTCCTGGTCCCGACGGATGATCCCCAGCTTCTGGCCCTCGATCGTCGACTTGGCTGCCTCCAACTCAGCACGGACCCGAGCAAGCTCCTCCGGATCCGTAGTTCCCTACAAAACACAATAACAGATCCTCAAGATCTAAAAACGTGAAATACAACACCAAACACACAAAAACAGCACACAAAATGTACCTGAGAAAGTCGAGCCTCCCTTGTAGCCAGGTCACCAGCAAGCGCCCTACAGCGGTTAGCCATCCGCCACAAGTCCTAATGACTAACCGTCGTCACCTACAAAACAAAAATGTCCTTCAATACAATGTAAGGCAACGTGTAATTGGAGAAAGTGTTCAAGTCAGGAACTCATCCTCAGAACGATCAACCTCCACTCCATGCCAGCATCGGTAAACTCGGCCGCCGCGGGCTCCGGTAAGCGCAACTAAAGCTCCTCGCCACCCGGTCCCCGAAAAGTGGTCTCCGTCGGGAAAGCTGGGGGCTGAGTCCTCATCAGCAGGTCGACTCCCTACCATTGGGATCCACATCAAAGATGACAAACCCTCCTACTAAGAGAGGCAATGAAAACAAAAAACAGAGGAAAACATACCTCGATCGGGTACCAAGCAAGCCTCGACAACCGGAAGGTGTCATAGTCAACGCCCCGCAGCAACAGCTCCTCACCTCCCCGGCCGTGAAGGTGCTCCTCAACCTCATCAGGGGTCGACTCCTGGAACAACACCCTAGGCAGGTCAACCGGCACGACGAAAGTCTCGGTAAAGCATTGGCAAACTAAACGCTCGCCCAAGTACCAAGCCGGCTCAATCGCCATCTCTAAGTACAGACGCAGGGAGCTGCGAGGCCGCAAACGCTCCCTGATGGCAGTCGGTACACCCGTGTAGTGCTCCCAAGGCCGCCCAACAAACTGCATTCAAAACAAAGCTATTCAGCTAACTGGGGCTTCATGAGCTACCTAATCATCCTATCTCTATCTATTTCTATAAAGGAGCAGGGGAAGAGAGCAAGAACTTACATCAGCAACCCGAAGCTTGTCCACGCGACGCCTGCAGTCCTCATAAGTCGACTTAATCGACTTCTTCCGAGCCACCGTCCAACCCCTCACGGCAGGGTAAGTCGAAGGAACACCGTCTGTGGTCCCCGGACGCAGAGGAGTGAAGTAAGCATACAACCAAGCCTGTAATCAAACACAGCAAACACAAATCAGCCAATTTCTCAAAAATTGCCAAAATCAAAATCAAAATCAAACTTAAAAAAAACTACCACAAAAAATACTCGTACCTCAAAGATGAGGCCGGGACCAACTAAGGCAGGAGCACTACCCGCTCCCACTGTCTCCGGACGCACCGCCGCGTGCAAGTACCGGGTGAAACTCGCCAAAGCCGGCGTAACCAAGTCAAACCGACCCAAAGTGTCAAGGTCGGTGAGGAGAGGAAGCACCTTGGTCGACAAGCGCTCACCCTTGTCACCAAAGTACTTGGCACCCAAGAAGTACCACAACCACAGCCGCGCCTCCTTCGTGTCGGCCTCAACCTCTGCCTCCGGACTCTCCAACGGCGCCGGAGTAACACCTGCCACCCTCCCAGTGAAGTGGTCCTTCACGTACGAACTCGCGATCAAGTACGGAGTGACGTCGGAAGGCTCCGGCAAAGCAGTACCGATCAAAGCAGTGACCGCAGGAGAAGACACTCTCTCCGGCGTCTCGGTAAACTCAATGGGCAACTCGCCACAGGGAAGGCCGGACACCATGGCAAAGTCCTCTAAAGTGACGTCGACCTCCCCAAACTCCATGTGGAACGACGACGTCGTATCCCAGTACCGATCCAACATAGCGCGGATCAAACACAGGTTCGCCCTAATCGAAGACCTGTGAATGTCCCGCCAGGCGGCCACCAACGGCCCAAAAGCCGACCTCTCTATCAACGCCCTCGTCCCGGCTCGGAGAACGTCGTAGAAACCCAAGCAGGTAGAAAAGCCCGAGAAACTCCTCATGGTGCCAATCTCCTGAAATTAAAAACAAACAACGTCAGAATGCCTATTCAGGCCTAACACTTCAAAAGTGACGAAATTCAATCGGGGAACACGACTCACCAAGCCCTCGTGAGCACGGTAGGAGAGATGTCTGTCCAGTCGAAGCAACAACTGGCTGCCGTCCAAACCCTCAGCCCCAAGCAGGCGCTGCCCGTAAAAGCAACCCCCGCGGGGCCGTAACTCGCCTGGCTCTCCAACTCGCGACGTCAGCATCGTCCTCAACTGTCCGCTCTCCGTCTCTTATGACCGCGGGACTCAACGTGGTGGGCAGGGCCCAGCTCAATGACCCTGGCAACGTCCTGCAATGACCGTCTGGTCGCCCGGGGACGGCGCGGCCTCGAAGAAACCCTCCTCCCAGAGGTACCAGCCTCAGACCCACTCTGAGCTCTCCCAGTGACATTGGCCCTAATAACGGGCGCCTCACGCTCCTCGACGGCCCCTGTGGCCCCAGCAGTCTGCTCAGGAGGTCTCTCCTCCTCGGTGATGTCCTCCACAACCACGGCGGGTGTACTAGCCGGAGTGCTAACCGGGCCCACCCCGAACAACTCCTCAAAAGTCGCAGCAATGGACTCGGCCTGTCCCGAACACTCTCTTGCAGACAAAAAAACGTCAGCCAAAATTTCGGCATTACGACGGCATGAAATGGATAAATCCACAAAAACAACCTGTAAAACAAAACAAGGGCAATCACGCCCAAAATCCAACCAAACAAAACGGTTCACAAAAACGCAAAAACGACTCGCCCATCTTTTCAAGCAAAAGACGAGTCAAAACCACAAAAACGGCATCTCAAGACCCATACAAGGTCCGCCTACAAGCCAAAATACATTCCCGACACAATGAGGTATTTTTCTGCGACTCAAAAAGGCAATTCATACGCTAATTTGAGCCCAAACCGGTCAAAAATTCAAAAGCGACCGCAAAAAGGCAAACGTGATTTTATCACGCCTCAAGGTGACCTAAATTACCAATAAGGTCCATTTCAACGCAAACTGACTCAATTCAAGCTCAAACAGGCGCTTATTTTGTCAGACATAAGACCGTCACAAAAGGCAAAAATCCAATTTTGCCCACATTATCCAACGAAGGTCCATAAATGGCGAATACGGGTTTTCCCAACTACAATGCAACCTAGTGGGACCCACTACCCAAGCAAATAAACTTGGCATTGCGAAAGGAGACGGTTTCTCGCCTCACTCACGTTTTTCAAGCATAGGGAGCGGGAACGGGGACCAAAATGCAAACTAAAAGCATCCCTATACTCCTAAACAGGTTTCTAACCTAATGCAAGCATCAATTTCACTCGAAATGGGCTCAATCAAAAACGCCCAATTCGATTTTCTAGCGTAAAATTCGCCCTAATTCAATCAAGCAAAGGATCAACAAATTTAAATGGATTCAAGAGGAAATACATACCTTGAGATGACATTGTTGATGATGGCACGATTTCGAGCAAGCTAGAAGGTTCAACAATGGCGAATTTGGCTTTGTTTTGTCGATAAAAGGTTGAAGATGAAGTGAGGTTGATATGCGGACCAACCTCGCATCTTTTACAGAAAAATAGGGAAGCCCCTTTGGTTCGCCAGGTGGCTCGCGCCTAAACCAGGCCTCCCCTTGCTCTATTCAGCGAATTTTGGGCTTTAGCCCAGTTTCCCGTAATAAACTTCAAGTTTTCAATGACGATATTAGGGACCGTCATTTCCTCAAATACAAAAAAAACAAATAGTGAAAATATAAATTCACTATTTTCCTTCAAAAATTTCAAGCAAACGGCGATCAAAACCGCCAATTTCAAAAATAATGGTGAAATCAAATTCACTATTTTCCTTCAATTTCAAAAATAAATAGCGAAAATGCGAAAAACCGCTATTTCTCCAAATTTTAAGCGACGGCAATTAAAACCGTCATTTTCAAAATAATAGTTGGAAATTGAATTCCACTATTTTCACCACACATGTCAACGACGACACATAAACCGTCACTTCAATCAATAGTGAAGATTCCAAATTCACTGTTTCTTACAAATGTCAACGGCAGCATATAAACCGTCAATTCAAACGTAATAACAAACTCAAAATTTGCTATTTTCCTTCAAAATTAAAACAAACGGCGATCGAAACCGCCACTTCAAATTCAAAGAAGAACGACGAATGGTGAAGATTCCAAATTCAATATTCCTTCAAATACCAGCAGGGGGCTTCCTCGCGGAACCCGCTCATTCCGAAAACAGTGATAGTGAAAATCCATACTCACTATTTCCACAGCGGCATCACAAGTTCGCAACGTTCAAACAAGCCCATTTGACGCGGCTATTCCCATGGTCCATAAATCGACCGCCTCCTTGGCTGACGAGCCTTTGTCCGCAAACATTCGAGGGCAGATCCCGAAGATGCCTTGGGCACATTTCCTTACTATTGGCTGGCGAGCCTTTGTCCGCAACCATTCAAGGACAAATCCCGAAGATGCCTCGGGTACATTTCCTTGTCACGGCTGGCGAGCCTTTGTCCGCAAACATTCAAGGACAGATCCCGAAGATGCCTCGGGTACATTTCCTTACCATTGGCTGGCGAGCCTTTATCCGCAACCTTCCAAGGGCAGATCCCGAAAATGCCTCGGGTACATTTCCTTACCAATGGCTGGCGAGCCTTTGTCCGCAAAACATCCAAGGACAGATCCCGAAGATGCCTCGGGTACATTTCCTTATCATGGCTGGCGAGCCTTTGTCCGCAAACATCCAAGGACAGATCCCGAAGATGCCTTGGGTACATTTCCTTATCATGGCTGGCGAGCCTTTGTCCGCAAATATCCAAGGACAGGTCCCGAAGATGCCTCGGGTATATTTCTTTACCACAGCTGGCGAGCCTTTGTCTGCAAACGCGCAAGGACATATCCGAAGATGCCTCAGGTATGACTCGTTCTTATGGCTGGCGAGCCTTTGTACGTAGTCTAACGGACTTTAAACGACCCGCACGGATAGTCGACAGACTCTAAACTGTTCCCGATGAAAGGTCCTTGACTCATACCCTCGAGTCGCCTTGGCGTCGCCCTTCCCGACGGCAGGTCCTCGGCCCAAATCTTTTCGAGCCGCCTCGACGTCGCTTGGGTCTCCAGGTTGTAATCTTCGATTGACCTGGGGGCTCTACTTTGACTTTCGCCCTGTCCAAGCCTCAGTCAAAGTGGGGGCTCAGAGATACCCGATCTCTGAGACTCCAACAAACACCCGATGATTATCGGACTACAACATGTTTTGGAATCGCGGCGTTTGATCGACAGTTTGTGTACAACTTTACGTCGAAAAACTTAAAACGATTTCGAAAATAAAACATTTCAAAACATTTCAAAAATATCTGGAGTGTTTAATGCACGACGACGGGGTCGCAATGACAATAACTAGAGTCAAAACCGACACCGGACCAAAAACCGACTCAAAAATTCAAATCCCGACTCCAACAACGAGTCAAACCGAGTCAACCACCAGAAACAAAACATTTCAAATCTTCTACCTTAAGTTTTCCCGGATTCATGTTGGTCAAGTACCAAACATGTGACTACAAAACCTAGGATAGAACAAATCATGATTGCGTTTGTTGTGAAAGTGACAACACAACTCGAACAACAGCGACGTGGCTCGCGCCTCTTTGAGCAGCCCAAGTGGCCACGTCGCTCAAAACTCACACAACCACTCATTCTCCTATAAATACCCCTCAAATGCCACCCATTTGGGACTTACGCGAGTGTCCGCCCCCTCTTTTCTGCCTTAAAATTCTCGACTCGACTTCTTAAGTCACAATCCGACGCGTATTTACGACCTACCGATCGTAAATACAAGCCTTACACATTGTTTGGTACTGTCATCGTGCATTAAATCACTTGACCAACCACTTCGACCACTACACCATCACTAAGCTTAAAACACTCTTTTTAGTTACCAAAACGGTTTTAAACCGAGGTTTTTCCCGATCAAACGAGTTGTTACACTTACGTCAGTCACTCGCCATAACCAAACATGTAAGTATGAGGGTGTAAAAATCCTCTTTTATTATGTTTTCATTTGTTTCATGACTATAACATGCTAAAACATGCATAACATGAACCAAAACATGGAATAAACGAGCCAAAACTGATTTTTGGTCTGAGGCAGAAGCCCCTTAGGTCGCCAACTTGCCCGCGCCTAAATGGGGTGTTCAGACCAGAAATTAACCGTGTTTGTTCTCATCATTTCCCTTTAATCCACTTTCACATTTGTAATCGGTTTTTACCATTCCAAATATTTTCGAACCCGTTTTATTTTATTTCACATGTTTTAACCATAAATCATTTTTCACCCTTGGTTCCTCATACCATGACGGTTAAATCCGTGTTTCGGTGATAATATTTGGTTAATGACATTTAAAAGGTATTTTAAAACCTTTTATTTCATTTATTTACATTTTCAAACAAGTATATTAGTCACCAACACAAAGTCATCCTTGGTTCTACATACCATGCCGGATTTTAACCCGGGTACGATGATGAGTATCGACTAATAACATTCAAATGGACTTAAAATAATTAGTCCATAATTATTTTCAAAACTATTCATGTCAAGTTTGTCAAATCGAACCCGACACCGAATATTATCAAAATAATGATGATTATTTGAGTCTAGTTCTTCAAATCAACAAATGCGGTCTAAACGACCCCCTTTAAATCAAACCGGGTTCAAATACCCATTTTCAACACGTTTTATAACGTTTTCTAAAAGGTCAGAACACGGCACATGAACCGTGGGCTAACCCGCGCCTAAACAGGCTCTCCATTTCTCATTTTCAAAACCAGAGGGAGGCCCCTTAAACCGCCAGCTGACTCGCACCTCATATAGCCATCTGGTACAGGGCATGTTCCCTTCCAACATTAGTCCAGAACGATCCCGACTCCGGTTAGCCCGGATATAGGACGGATCAGATGACTATTCGATTATCCAAAACCATATTTGCAAAATGCCTTACTAAGACAAATGGATCATGTTATGCACCCTAAACCTAATACGGTGAATGGATGTTTAATTTCCGTCTTGCATGCAAATCAATCATTAATCCAACTCGACATCTTATACTTGATACTTGTATTAAATCAACCGACTTAGAAAGCTCTCACATGTTAGGTTTAAATTATTGGATGCGCATTCATGCATTTAAACCGTTTTATCAACTTTTGCATTCAACCAACCAAGATCAATCAGTAGAGGCCGCTAACGCGGGCGGGATTGGGTGTCTGATTAAAGGGCTTCCCAATACGTACCTTCACCTCTTACTCAGAAACTTTGGATAGTGGATGACCTTATCCAGGGCGTACGAGAGTCATTCTAGAGATAGGATGCTAAAGAGGGATGATTTCCTTATCTTTAGTACCTATGTCAAACGCTGCTTTGTGCTTCGATTTGACCGAGGTATAAAGTGGAATTCGAACGGGTTCCAGGCATCCCACAAATGCTTGGTGGCGACTCCGAACATCTCTAATCGTTTCGAGACCCTAACCGAGACGAAACCGACCGATCTAAAATGAACCGATCGAAAGCATTTTTTCGCCGCCGAGCGTGGCTTTCAAAAGACCGTTGTATGTCCACTGATCGAAGTGGGCTCGCAGGTGGGCCGTCTCCACAACTTTAGAGATCACCTTAAAGACTGTGGTATTGTATTTCAGTTAACTCCTCCTGGCACACCACAATTAATGGCGTGGCTGAAAGGAGGAATCAAACTTTATTAGATATGGTTCGATCAATGATGAGTCAAACAGAGTTACCTAAGTCATTATGGGGTTTTGCCATTTTATCTGCTGTATAATCTCTTAATAAAGGTCCCACTAAAGCAACTGACAAAACTCCATATAAGATATGGAAAGGGAAAGTCCCAAATCTGCGATACATGAAAGTATGGGGTTGTGATGCTTATGTCAAGAGCTAGTCTAACGATAAGCTTGCACCTTGTTCTGAAAAATGTATTTTTGTAGGCTACCCTAAGGAAACTTGTGGATATTACTTCTACAATAGTAACGAGAATAAACTGTTTGTTGCTCGTGAAGCTGTCTTTCTAGAAAAGAGTTTATTTCTAGAAGACAGAGTGGGAGAAAATTTGAACTTGGCGAAGTTCAAGAGCCACAAACTGTCGAACTTAACGAAGTTCAAGAGCCACAAACTGATGTGACAGTGCAGGAAGATGTTCCTTCTACGTCAGAATCGGTTATTGTTCCTGTTGAACCTAGGAGGTCAGAAAGGGTTAGTCGCCAGCCTGATAGATACCTTGGTATTATCGAGGAAGATGGTGACTATGAGGTTTTACTTTTGGAAAGTGATGAACCCAAGACATACAAAGCAGCTATTACGAGTTCTGACTCTAAGTTATGGCTCGAGGCCATGCAATCCGAAATGGATTCCATGTACGATAATCGGGTATGGGACTTGGTTGACTTACCTAAAGATGTTCGACCTCTTCAGTGTAAGTGGATATTCAAGATTAAAATCGGCATGGATGGACATAAGGATGTCTACAAAGCTAGACTGGTTGAAAAAGGTTTCAGATCACTCAGGTTCATGTTTTACACTATGATGAAACTTTTGCACCAGTTGCTATACTTAGATCTGTTCGGATAATGTTAGCGATTGTTGCATTTCATGATTATGAGATATGGCAAATGGATGTCAAAACCGCTTTCCTGAACGGGTTTCTGGAAGAGGAAGTGTTCATGACACAACCTGAGGGTTTTGTGGATCCTAAAAATTCTAAAAATCCTAACAAAGTATGCAAACTTAAAAAGATCCATTTATGGTCTTAAGCAAGCGTCAAGGAGTTGGAATCATCGTTTTGATCATGTTATTATACAAAATGGTTTTTCTCGAAGTGTTGAGGAACCATATTTATACATGAAGTTTAGTGGGAGTAGAGTTGTTTTCTTACTTCTTTATGTGGACGACATATTACTCATTGGGAATGATGTTGATATGCTTGCTTCTGTTAAGAAGTGGTTGGGAAATCACTTCCAAATGAAAGATTTGGGAGAAGCTCAGCGCATCTTTGGTATCCGGATCTATAGGGATAGATCCAAAAGGATATTAGCATTGAGTCATGAAGCCTATATCGATAAGATTCTTGACCGATTCAATATGAAAAACTCCAAGAGAGGTTTTCTACCTATGGGCAGTGGGATCACTTTGAGTAAGTCACAGTGTCCTACTGAGCCTAAGGATATTGAACGCATGAAATCGATTCCCTATGCTTCCGCTGTTGGATCGATCATGTATGTTATGATGTGTTCTCGTCCTGATGTCTCGTATGCTTTGAGTATGATGAGTCGTTTTCAGAAAACTCCAGGTGAGACTCACTGGATAGCCGTTAAGAATATTCTAAAGTACTTGAGAAGGTCTAAAGATTCATTCTTAGTGTTTGGAGGAGAATCTGAATTACATATAAGAGGTTATACGGATGCCAGTTTCCAAACCGATAGGTATAATTTGAAATCCCAGGCTGGTTTTATCTTTTTGTTGAACGGAGGGGCGGTTTGCTGGAGAAGTTTCAAGGAGTCCGTGATCACGATTCTACAACGGAAGTTGTACATTGCGACCTCTCGAAGGCAGCAAAGGAAGCTGTTTGGATTAGGCAATTATTAGAGGGACTGAAGGTAGTTCCTACCGCCGAAGATCCTATCACTTTGTATTGTGATAACAGTGGGGCAATTTTTCAAGCAAAAGAGCCCAAGTCTAGTAACAAATCTAGACATGTACTTAGGAAATTTCATGTAATTAGAGATTTAATCGAAAGGAAAGAAATTACAGTTTGTAAGGTTGGGACAGCTGACAACTTCGCTGATCATTTAACCAAGTCTTTGTCTCAAGCTAAACATGATAGTCATATAGTTTCGATGGGGTTGAGACGAATGTCAGAACTGTTGTAAATTATATGATATGTAATAACCAAAATATTGTATTTATTATTTCATATAAGATAAGTTGCATTTATCGTTATATTCAGTTTTATGTCTGAATTTATATACTTTGTTTTCTCCAAATAGGTTGTAAAGACAATGTCAAACCCTATTAAATGAACTGGATTAACATAGTATTTTGTCCCTAGTTACTTAATGAGGTGACGTCTCGGAGTGACTAGATTGTAGGGCGATAGATGACAGGTTCAACTGTCATATGGTCATAGTGATGACTGGTCGATTACATAGGCATATTGTGAGATAATTTGTCGGACAGTGACCGTTTATAGAGTCCTTTTGTTGCTAGGTCGTGGCAAGGATTTCTATTTATTTCTTCGAGTCAATTCTTTAGACTGGTGACTATTTGTCTGAGTTGGTACGGTTTTCCGGTGGCTTTGGTTTTTGTTCTAGGTCGCACCGTAAAAGGAGGCCGATGAGCATTTACTGGGTCATTGTGATCTGTATCGAATGAAGAAAATAGGTCAACGGGATTGTCTTTTTAAGTCATATTTTATCTCAAGGCCACTCGAGGAGTGATGACTGTGAATGCGTGGCCACGCTCGGATGAGATCTATAGTAGATTATCCGGTCGGACGATAGTCATTCTCCGATCGAGGAAACCACTTTATGATATGATCACGTGCAAGAACAACCTGAAAGACATCTTGCATTGAGTGGGAGATATTATTGGACAAGAGAATTGGTAACGCACACTTGTGTCGGACAAGTGGGAGATTGTTGGAGTAGTGTCCTCCACAATAAGTGCGTTTACATATTAAATCTCGTAAAAGGAATATTAGGGATTTATCTTTTTATTTGTCAGCTGGTCATCGTTAATCGGTAATGATTGGCTGACTAGAGTTTGACATTAATGTCGTGTGACGGCGATGATCAGCTGATCCCTTTAGGTCACACCTATAGGATGATGCCCAAATGGAAAAACTAATTATTTGTATGAGATACAAAATAATTAAATCCTTGTATTATTTGACTTTTAGTTAGTCACATAAATGTATTATTTGATGACGGGTTACGAACTCGGGACAAGGAGATTTATTATTTAATTATGTGATGTTTAAATAATAAATGATTAGAATTTATTAATTAATTGTTAATTAATTAATTTTATACGATATGTGTATATGTTTTGAGGTGGAATTAATTAGCTATTAAATTTTACAAGAGGTTGTAAAATTAGCTAAGTGGGTTAATATTGATACATTGTATGTTGATAAAATGGTCTTATGATTACTTAATGGTTAAGTAGTCATTGGTAGTTAATTTGTGTTATTTAAGTGTTAAATAATTAAATTAATATTTAATTATGTAAGATAATTAAATATAAGACTTATAAGCATTTGTGGGGCAAATGTCGAAAACCGAAATGGACCCATATAAGTCCATCTGGGATGATTTTAGAGGACACCAAGTGTCCTTTTAAGTGGCAAATTCCACTTAGATTTGTCTCCCATATTTGGCTATAAATACCCAACTATTCACATCATTTTATAAGTTGGAAAAATTTGAAGAAAATTGTGTCTTTGTTTGAGCACTTTATCAAGAGACAATTTTTCTTCTCATTTGTTCATCTTGTTCATTTTAAAAACACATATATAATTTAACTAGTAATATTATCAAAGTAATAATATTATTTAGTACATCAAATATACAATAAACAAGGTTTACTACTACATATACCTAGTTAGTATTTTAGTAGTATTTTGGGTTGATTCTTGGGTGCTTCCTTAGGAGACCATCTATTTTGGTGGTTTGTTGTCTTGGAGGATCATCCATTTTCATAGCTCAAGAACAACATCAGGCAAGGAGTCCTTGAGTTGTGCCCAAAAACTTGCCTTATACAATGTAAGGAACTTTTGTCTTAAGATGGTTTAATACCATCTTTTATACTTTTATTTGCATGCATGTAGATTTAGACCACTTTAAATTAATTTGTAATTTTAATATCATAATATGAGTATTAATATGGTCTAAATAACTAACAGGGTGAAACCTCAAGGTTTGAGTTGCATGGAAACGGAAGTCTTAGGTTCAAAGGGAGGTGGTGCATACCAAGTGATGAAGAGCTTAAAAAGAAGATTATGAATAAAGCACATAACACACCTTACTCGGTGCATCCGGGTGGTGATAAGTTGTACAAGGACCTTAAAAAGACTTTTTGGTGGTCAAACATGAAGAGAAAAGTGGTGGAATTTGTGGCAAGATGCTTGACTTGCCAAAGGGTAATAGGGGAACAACATGATTTGGGTCATTATGGATAGGTTAACCAAATTGGCTCACTTCATTGGAATGAAAGACACTTGGAGCAAGGTGGAATTAGCAAACGCCTATTGCAAGTATGTGGTCAAGCTTCATGGATTTCCGAAAGATATTGTGTTGGACCGAGATTCAAGATTCATTTGAAGGTTTTGGCAAGAGCTTCAAAGTTATTTGGGTACTCAATTGAAATTGAGTACGGCTTTCCGCCCGGCAACGGATGGACAAATGGAGAGGATCATTCAAACCTTAGAAGACATGTTGAGAGCTTGCGTTTTGGAATTCAGGGGCTCTTGGGAAGATAGATTGTATTTGATCGAGTTCTCTTACAATAATAGCTATCATGCTAGTATTGGCATGCCACCGTTTGAAGCCTTGTGTGGAGGAAGTGTCGAAGTCCAATATGTTGGGATGATAACACCGAGGCCGTCTTGTTGGGCCTCAAATTATCCAAGACATGATATACAAAGTGCATATTGATACATGCCTAATGTATAGTCTTTTTGGCCTATTTCAGCACGTATTTCTATGCATTTATATACTGTTTCTATAGTATTTTGCCCCGAATTGGCTACTTTGGTGTATTTTGTCCTTTTTGTAGGGATAATCGCGAAAGTAGCGAAACCATGCTCCATTTCGTCCTTTTTGCATGCATTTAGAGGAGACGGGATTGTCCCGCAGTGAGATGCTTTGCACTTGAAGTGTCGTTGCACGCATTACGAAGCATTTGGGTGAAGACGTGAGCTGAATTGAAGACCCAAGTGGTCTATCGAGTTGACTGGTGGTCTATCGAGCTGTTTATGGGACGATCGAGAGGTCCCCAAGCTTCCCAAGACTCGATCGAGCTGTTGCTCACTCGATCGAGTAAGCTGCCTTTGTTCTAGTCCTCGATCGAGAACCCTGCTGGTCGATCGAGTAAGCTGCCTTTGTTCTAGTCCTCGATCGAGAACCCTGCTGGTCGATCGAGGGACTTCTGCTGAAGAACGTGGTCGATCGAGTGGTTTTGCCTACTCGATCGAGAAGATTTCGTCTGTGGGCTTTAATTAGTCCGTGTTTTAGTATTTTCCGCATAAACACTTAGACTTTTCGGCTATATAACCTATGTTTAACTAGGTTATTAGGCATCTTTTAATCTTTTTACTCTGAGACTATCTCTTTTACTATCATTTTGGAAGAAAACCTACTGTTACTTTTACGTTGCTTTCACTTTGGGATTATTGCACTCGGATTTCGTCGTTCTTTACGCCGGATTGCTCAGATTGTAATCTCCTCCTTCCCTTAATAATAATTTACCTTTGTTGCTCTTAATTCTTGTTTATGTTATCATTATTTCTTGCCCCAATTTCTGTTATTGCGCTTTATAATCATTATTTCGTTATGTCTTCTGCTGGAATTTTACATGCTGTTAGTTTTATTACGAATATGAGCAGCTAAACCCCCTCATGTTGGGATTAGGGGATCTGCGGTAGAATAATGACGACGTAGTGAATGAATTAGACGAATTGGTTAAGAGACTCTGTCACTATAGCAATATAACTGTAATCCCCGACCTAGTTGAGTGCACGCTTCTATGTCACCCATTAATCTGGCTACTTTTAGTCCTGGATCGAAAGATTGGATTGAATAGGCCTGCTATAAACAGTAGACTGCCCTAATGAGGACGAAAGTTAAGTTAGTGGTATTTTAGGGTGGGAAGTGGACCGAAAGGACCTTCTAATATCCGTCTCGCATTAGTTCGTCTGAGTCATTTACTGCTAAGTTATTAAACTACCGTAGTGAACCGAACTCCCGACATGTCTCCCTCTTTTTGATAGTTAATTCACATTTCTTGCTTTACTGTTCTCTGCCTTATTTTCTCTTCCTTTTTCTCCGTAGTTTAGAACCAAAAATTAATCAAACCCAATTGTTACCTTAGAATTAGAAATAGATAGCTGTAGTTACATTCCTCCCCGTGGATTCGATACTCATTGCCTCTACTACACATTTAGTTGAGACCGTTAGGTTTTATTTTTGACAGTGCGCGACGGACGTGTCAAATTTTGGCGCTGTTTTGGGAGGCAATTGTTCCAATTACTAGCTGTTTGTTTTTAATTCTCCTTCTAGTTTAAGGAACATCGTTCCTTAGACTATTCTCATATCTTGTCTGTAGTTTCGTCTTATGCGCAGGTCGCAAGGTGGTCCACTGCTACCTTTTGATCCCGAGATTGAGAGATCCTGTCGCGCAAAGAGGAGGCTATTTCGAGAGCAACAAGAAGAGCCCAGTTCTCGCGGCAATTTTTACGAGAACGAGCTTTTCAAGACAACCCGCCGTCTTCTCCGCTTTCCGACTGTTCACTTGAGTCTATCACTTTCCCACTTTCCCGAAATGGCTAAGGAAGCATCCATCGCTAGTCACTCCGAGCCCACAGTGACAATCTTTATAAGGGGTTCGAATCTGGGGAGATGCCGAAAAGTTCGAACAAGCCCTCTTACATCAAAGCATGGTAGAGAAAAATCGGTTCGGGAGCCGCTAAGGAAGATGCGGCTCGGATATGGAGACCTTCATCGACTCATCGCCGCTCCATACCTCCTCCCACTGGTGTGACAAATGATCGGATCAAAGAAACTATGTTCATCTTCTCACTCCGCGATGCTTTGCAAGAAGGAGTGGTACGAGGATTTGGATAAAGTCAGTTTCACGGCATCACGGATTGGAATTCGCTAGCATTGGCGTTCTATAAAAAGTATTTCTCTGCTTCGAGAACCATAGCCATCGAGCTCGGATAACTAGCTTCAAACAAGGGCCCGACGAGAATTTCCATGAGGCGTGGCTTCGTTTTAAGAAACTAGTGCGAACCATACCGCACCACGGTTTCGAAAAATGGAGTCTGGCAACCATTTTTACAATGGTTTATATGATGATCGAGAGAGCAATACTAGATGCGGCGACCAACGGTCGATTTTCTGACAACTTGGGGCCGACAAAGGGCTGGAAAATCATAGATGATTTAGCCACTCACAGGGCTGAATACGGGAACTCAAGGGGAAACCAAAGGAGAGTCTGAATCCTCTTCGATAGCGCATTAGAAGCCCTTCTTGCTAGGTTCGACAAGTATGAACTAGGGGAGCTTTCAAGCCGGGATGTACCAGGTTAATGCTATGACGAGACGGTCCTTTCGTGCATGCGAGGTGTGGGGTAGACGGACATGTCTCGATTTCTGTCCTAGTCCTTATGAGCAATGTCTTTGCCCTTCCAACACTACAGGCAAAACAACAACCAAGATGCAGCCAAATATCCACCCCAATTTGAGGTGGAATAACCGAGCAACGTACTCAATCCCACCGCCCCTCCAAATCGGCGAGCAGCCATATTCCTCCACATCAGAAGCAACAAGGCTATCAAAAGCCTCCATCTTTCAACCCGCCTAACCACGGTTCATCTTCAAGTGGAGTGAGTGAAATGGGCGAGTTAAAATCTATGATGCAAGCCATTACAAAGCAGCTTCATGCGAGTGATCAACAAAGAAGCACAAGTGATCAACAGAGAGACGCGACCATAAAGGCACTTGAGACTCAAGTTGCCCAACTCGCCGCGAACCAATCCTCGAGAAAGCCAGGTCATTTACCGACTCAAAATGAGAAGAACCCAAACGAGACGGTACATTTGATAGAGCTGAGAAGCGGTCTCTCTTATGAGGGACCAGAAATGAAGAAATCAGACCTGGGAATAGCTGCAACTGATAATGAACAGTGTTCTGGTAAGAAAAAGGGACTCACGACACAAGAGTTGCTCGATCGATCAAGTCCGTGTGCGTCTGATTCGATCGAGTGGAATTGGTGAGAAAAGCCATCGATCGAGTAGTCACCCTGCTCGATCGAGTGACCTGGAAGCTGAAGAAGGTCGATCGAGGGGGACTGTTGCTCGATCGACTGAAGTTGATGAAGAAACAGCTCGATCGAGTGGCCACATTGCTCGATCGACTGATATTGTTGACGGGAAGCTTATTCGAGAGCCTGCTAGTGCTCGTTTAAGCGATGAATTACCAGAAAGGCCTCGTTCGAGAGGTAAGAAGCGCCCAAAGGACACCGAACTTGCTCCGGAAGACACTTTGGAGGCAAGAAACAAGGGACTTGAAATCCCAATTACGGTTCCCTTCCCGAGGCGGCTGCAGAATACCAAGATTAATCAACAGTTTAGCAAATTTGTTGAGCTGTTGAAGAGTTTGGAAGTTTCCGTGCCGTTCACTGAGTTGCTTATGAAGGTACCCTCTTATTTACGATTTATGAAAGACATTTTAGCACGTAAGAGGACCGTTAATGATAATGAGACTGTCGCTTTGACTGAGATGGGGTCACCCTTATCTCAAAATAAGCTACCTCTAAAGCAATCAGACCCTGGTAGTTTTTCAATCCCTTGTCACATAGGAATGAATTTGATTGATAATGCGCTATGCGATTTAGGCGCTAGCGTAAGTGTACTACCTTTGTCTCTAGCTAAGAGACTTGGTGTGACAAAGCTGAGTTGCACCAATATGACTGTCCAGATGGCCGACCGTAGTCTATCACGGCCACTAGGTGTAGCGGAAGACGTACCTGTTAGGATCGGGAAGTTCTTTATTCCCGTTGACTTTGTCGTCCTAGATATCCCCGAAGATGTGCATACCCCTATTATTTTAGGGAGACCATTTTTGTCCACTGCCCGTGCAGTAATAGATGTCGGGGGGAAGACTTTGACCTTCCAGGTAGGGGACGAGGAGCTGACCTTTCATCAGTCCAAGTTCCGGAGAGCTCCCATGCAAGCTCAGCCTTGCAATGCCCTCTCTTCTGTTGACCCTATTATTGACACTCCAATTTTGGAGAATATTGCTATTATTGCTGACCCTCCGCCTCACACTGAGAGCAAAAAGGAGGAAGATTCGTCTGTTTTCCTTACTGCAGGTACAGATAAAGGCAAGAAAGGAGTTGTCAAGGGACGTGGTAAGACCAGTATCAATCAATCTGGAGCAAAGGATGTCAAGGAAGATGACAGGGGAGCGACGACGAAGACAGTTCGAACCTACGTAGATTGGAATTATGTTCCTCCTCCTCTCAGAAATTCAAGTTCATGGAAGTCAAAAAGGACGGTCAGTATTGCTGAAGTGACGTCCTCCAGTCAGAAGCCCACGAAGGGGTTACTGACAGCTGATGGGAATTAAACGGGGAAATGCCCCGTGTAACAAAGTGTAATAGACAAGTTTTGAATTATTTTTGAATTTCTTTTATCACGTTTTAATTAGGACAATTAGTTAGACAATTTTTCTTTTTTTTAGCGTAAGACTAAGACTTTAGACTGTGTTCTGCATATTTGGTATTTTGGGACGTGTTTTATGCAGGTTTGGGGAAATGCACGCATTTCGAGGGAGTAAAGACGGAAATTCAAAGGAATGTATACGAGGAAGTCCTCGATCGAGTATTTTTGTACTCGATCGAATGGCAATTGGGTCGATCGAGCTTGCTTGTTACTCGATCGAGGAAGACCAAAAGGAAGCAGGTCGATCGAAAGGTTTCTTATTCGATCGAGCTTGGGGACATCAACAAGTCCTCGATCGAGTGACTTAAAATCACTCGATCGAGTGGATTGAACAGGGACCGAGGGAGTTTTCTATCTTAAACTCTTTAATTCCCTAATCTCATTTCATTTCATTTATAATTTCCCTCTAACTTCCTCCCCTAATTGCGATTAATTTCCCCCAAATCACCATCTCTTGCCCAAAAATCACCTAATCAAACACCTACATTCTCTTGCTAGTTAATTAATCTTCCATAACCCCTTAATTCCCCCCTCTTTTGTGCTCGTTTTTACGGTTTTCAAAGGGGATTAGGGTTTGCGGTTTTGTCGATCAAATTTCCGCCATTGTTGCTTGTTGTTTGGAGTTTAATTGCTACATTGTAGGTCAATCATCATCAAGTAAGTGTCCATTCAACCTCTTTGCATTTTATCTTCAATTTTTTGAATTTTTATGAGGTGATTTGAATTAGGGCTCGAAAATTCCATGTATAGTCGACTTGTTTCGATTTTATTGTGTTTATTTGCCTTTGCTTCGCTTATTGTTGATGTTCTCGCAATTCCCCACTGTTTTTGCATGTTAAATTCGAATTTTGCGCGACTTCCGCGACTAGGGTTCCTGTGAGTCGAAATTTCGACTGTCAGACGGTTGTTTGCTTCCATGCTTTGTTTGTCACTGTTGTCAACCGCTGTTAACTGCTTTCCCGTCCCCTATCGCCTCTATATGCTGTGAAGTCTTTGGAAATCTTGCGCTGTGAGTGATTATTTTCGCCTGCAAGGAGTCATACACGCCCCCATTATAGGTTTTCATCTTTGTATCGACCTTTTGCGATCCTTTGCTTATTCACTTAATCACCATTCACATGCCCCCTTTCGAATCTTTTTGAGGAATTGCTTGTTTTTGATTTACGGAAGTCGAATTTTCCGACTAATAGGGCTATTCTTTTTCTTTGTCACATGCTTTGGTTAACGCTTCATTTTAATCACGGTTAGCGAGATATTTCTTATTCGTGCCCTTTGACATATGCAGGATGGACGCGAGCTCTCTTTCTTCTACTAGTACGTCCTCCAGCTCTTCGTGAGCGAGCAAGTGGCCCTGCTCTGTTGCCACTAGCTCTGCCTTGGTCACCACCTGCGGCGCCGGTTCTACTTGTCTCACTGCAGGGACAGTTTACTCCGCACCCAGCTCAGCCGGGAGCTCGGTTCAGGCTTCACCAGCCATCACTCCCAGGCCTTTCTCCTTGCTAGACTGCGGATTCAAGCCCCGTTTCCCGCAGCTTGGTATGGTGCCACCGAGGACATTTCCGCAGGCTAGTCAGTTAGCCGTCACTTCCAGCCCTTCTGAGGCTGTTGCTACAGGGGAGAGCGCACTCACACCTCTACCGAAGATGCCTTCGGTACGTTTCACTTCCGAGGCTCACCGGAAACGGTTAATTGCTTTACTTCGTTGCCCTCTCTCCTCCACCCGTTTCCTTGCACGGACCGACCTAGAGACCTTAGGCATTTACGAGGAGGTCTGTAGTTTGTTGAACGGGACGGGTATGTCGGGTTTGATTGCCATGCAGGAGGCTACCATTCGTACCCTTACGTACGAGTTCTTTAGCTCCTACTCCTTTGACACCGACTCTTACGCCACTGACCACTCCAGTTCCTGTATTTACTTTCGACTCCGCAACGAGTCACATCACTGGACTTTGGCTCGGTTTGGGCGGGTTTTAGGCCTGGTCGGTGACGGCCTCACCGCCCCACCTCGAGACCTTCTTCACCACTGCAGGCTGCTCTGTCTCACACTCCCTTCCACTCACGGAAGGGAGCTCACGTTCACTTACCCGCGCCCCGTTATTACTTGCGTCTGTTAGGAGAGACCATTTTTGGGCGCCCTGAGCCCAATAACTTGACCAACACTGAGCTAGCGATTCTCGCGGGATACCTCAACATTGACTCCGGTTCCCCGTTTGTTCTAAACATTGCCTATCTGGTAGCTCAGCATTGGAACGGTATTGGGACTCGGGTCAAGACTACTGTTGTCTGTGGCGGGCTAGTTACTAGGATTGCCCGCCACCTTCACCCTACTGACTCTTCACTCACTGCACCTGATGGGGTGGCTCTCCTTGACCTGGAGGCCATGGCAACATTGACCTGGTTCCCAAAGGCGAAGGGGAGTGCGAGGACGTGGAAGATCTGTGGTTCCACGTCTGTTACCTTGCCGTGCTCTACCCTTCCGCCACTTTCACCGCTCCCTACTGCTGCTGAGGGAGCGAGACCACCTCCACCTACCTACCACCTTACCTTCACCCCTCCCTCTTCTTCCACTAAGAAGAGGAAGCGGGAGGCCGGAGCTTCTTCTAGCTCCCAGGCTGGACCGACACCCACGTCTCAGCCTACACCCACTCATACTCCACCTCCACTTGACCCTCCTTCTGGTTCGGTTTTCCCGGCCAACTTTGTTTGCCCTCCTGCCTTAGAGGCGCCCGCGGTCACAGACCAAGGGCGTCGTGATGCCTTGCCTCCCGGAGTTGTGCGGTACCTTGCGAGATGAGACGGGATATGGCTTTGGCTGTATTCCCTCTCTACGAGTTCCACATCCGGCCCGGCGACCGATTCCGAGGGGTGGCCGCATCCTTCCTTCTACCGATACCCGGACGGACGGGTACCCTCCACTCTCTTCGACTCGGAGGAGGAGCCGGAGGAGACAGCGGTAGCACGAGAGGTGCGGCTACGAGCGGAGAGCAAGCGGCGAGAGATGCCGAGAGAGGAGGCGAGTGACCCTCCGTTCGTGCCCGGTCCGGATGATCGGCTGGAGATGACGACCGAGTCTCCCCCTTGTTTGTTCTTTGGTTTGGGAGACAGTTTTGTTGAGTCGAGTTCTGAGAGACAGCGGTGCCGACGACGACGTAGCTCTTTCGGTCTACTCACTTCCCGTTTTACATTTGGTTTGGGGAAGTTCGTATTTTGTATGTCCTCTCACTCTTTTTATTTTTCGTCTCCTTTATTTTTCTTTTTTATTGGTTGTATACCCCCATCCCCCATTTTACTGCTGGTGTATGCTGGAGGACAACGAGGGCGTTGTCCGTTTTGGTTTGGGGAGGGTATTGCATCCTTTTGAGTCTGCATCTGCATTTGTTTTGCATTCACGTTTCATTTTTCAGTTTGCATTTGTTTTTATTATCAAAAATCCAAAAAAAAATTAGAAAATGTTAAAAATTCAAAAAATTTCACGTTTATTTTTGCATTTAGGTTGAGTCGGAACGGTAGATTCCCGTGATGAAATTGCACTTAACTTGTCAATTCACTTGAGCCTTGCACTTTATTGATAGTTTTGAGCTTTGTCATACGCATAGTCTACGAATTTCTGTTCAAATAATAGCCGATCGTTTAGACTTGACTGATAAACTGGCAAACTACTTAAAAATTCTGAGTTTTTAGAGCCCATAACTGGTGACATTCATGACCAGTTCATTAGGAATTTTGAGTAGTACTCCTTGCATAGCATGTTCGTCTCTTTTGCACATTTATGACATTCAATTTCTCGTCAAATGCACATATTCGGGTCTGCGGTTGGTGTCACATGCAGGGAGGGTTTTGCAAATTCCCCTTTCTTTATTTTTTTTCACCCATTTAGCTCCACATTGACCAAAACTTGCCCTTTTGACCCATTAGCTACATTCCAAACAAGCCTGCCTAGTCAAGCTAGTTAGTCTGTCCTTTTGTGGTACGTTTCCCATTGCAGTTTGGTCCGTAATTCCTGTTTGGAGTTGGTGTTTGAATTAAAGAAGGAGGAAGTGAAAAAAGAGTATTGAAAAAAAAAGAGAAAGAAAAAACGTGAAGAAGAAGAAAAAAAAAAAGAAAAAAAAATATATGGAAAAAAAAAATGTGAAATTCACGTGTACAGTGAACAAAAAAAGAAAGAAAGAAAAGTTGGACCCTCTTGTCAGAGTTGAGAAGATGTTTGAAGACGTACAATCGACAAGAGGGTTGGTTGTTTCAGTTATTGTCTCAGACGGTGTTTAAAAAAAGGGAACTTTGTGACCGTCTGACTCCTCCACTCTTATTCCATATTTTTTGAGGAGATTGTGCTTCCAGTCTAGTGAGTTTTGTGCCAAGAAGGGCACCTGTGTTAGTCTTTCAGTCAGTTTGAGATCCGGATGGTTTATTATGGTCCTGTTAGGAACTAGCTTGACGCTTTTACCTCCACATTTCCATAACATGTTTTGCCTTTTCTCACCTGAACCTCACTATTCCCATACTATTTGCAAACCCTCGGCTGTGACGGACATTATTGGTTGGAGTGTGTGCATTAGTACTTGAATTGTCTTTCATTTTTGTTGCATGCATGCTATGTAGGTCGCAGTTAGGTGAGTGACTGTCTTTTCTTCTCTCTTATATATAACATTTGCCCTTTGCTTCATGAGAGAAGAGCGACCACGTGAGAGTCCGGTTTTGTTGGTCTTGCAAGGTCGATAGGTCAGCTTTATTTCTGAACAGCTTATAATTCGTTTGCGTATTGACTGCCTAGCTTTAACTGTTGATTTTAGTTGCATTAAAGTGGTTCAAGTGGACAAGTTAAGCTAGCTCTGAGTTATCATTTCCGTTCCATTAGTTTAGTTTTGAGTTTACTCGAGGGCGAGTAAAGGTTTGGTTTGGGGAGATTTGATACATGCCTAATGTATAGTCTTTTTGGCCTATTTCAGCACGTATTTCTATGCATTTATATACTGTTTCTATAGTATTTTGCCCCGAATTGGCTACTTTGGTGTATTTTGTCCTTTTTGTAGGGATAATCGCGAAAGTAGCGAAACCATGCTCCATTTCGTCCTTTTTGCATGCATTTAGAGGAGACGGGATTGTCCCAGTGAGATGCTTTGCACTTGAAGTGTCGTTGCACGCATTACGAAGCGTTTGGGTGAAGACGTGAGTGAATTGAAGACCCAAGTGGTCTATCGAGTTGATCGGTGGTCTATCGAGTACATTTTATGGGACGATCGAGAGGTCCCCAAGCTTCCCAAGACTCGATCGAGCTTTGCTCACTCGATCGAGTAAGTCGCTTTTTGTTTCTAGTCCTCGATCGAGAACCCTGGTCGATCGAGTAAGCGCCTTTGTTCTAGTCCTCGATCGAGAACCTGCTGGTCGATCGAGGGACTTCTGCTGAAGAACGTGGTCGATCGAGTGGTTTTGCCTACTCGATCGAGAAGATTTCGTCTGTGGGCTTTAATTAGTCCGTGTTTTAGTATTTTCCGCATAAACACTTAGACTTTTCGGCTATATAACCTATGTTTAACTAGGTTATTAGGCATCTTTTAATCTTTTTACTCTGAGACTATCTCTTTTACTATCATTTTGGAAGAAAACCTACTGTTACTTTTACGTTGCTTTCACTTTGGGATTATTGCACTCGGATTTCGTCGTTCTTTACGCCGGATTGCTCAGATTGTAATCTCCTCCTTCCCTTAATAATAATTTACCTTTGTTGCTCTTAATTCTTGTTTATGTTATCATTATTTCTTGCCCCAATTTCTGTTATTGCGCTTTATAATCATTATTTCGTTATGTCTTCTGCTGGAATTTTACATGCTGTTAGTTTTATTACGAATATGAGCAGCTAAACCCCCTCATGTTGGGATTAGGGGATCTGCGGTAGAATAATGACGACGTAGTGAATGAATTAGACGAATTGGTTAAGAGACTCTGTCACTATAGCAATATAACTGTAATCCCCGACCTAGTTGAGTGCACGCTTCTATGTCACCCATTAATCAGGCTACTTTTAGTCCTGGATCGAAAGATTGGATTGAATAGGCCTGCTATAAATAGTAGACTGCCCTAATGAGGACGAAAGTTAAGTTAGTGGTATTTTAGGGTGGGAAGTGGACCGAAAGGACCTTCTAATATCCGTCTCGCATTAGTTCGTCTGAGTCATTTACTGCTAAGTTATTAAACTACCGTAGTGAACCGAACTCCCGACATGTCTCCCTCTTTTTGATAGTTAATTCACATTTCTTGCTTTACTGTTCTCTGCCTTATTTTCTCTTCCTTTTTCTCCGTAGTTTAGAACCAAAAATTAATCAAACCCAATTGTTACCTTAGAATTAGAAATAGATAGCTGTAGTTACATTCCTCCCTGTGGATTCGATACTCGACTGCCTCTACTACACATTTAGTTGAGACCGTTAGGTTTTATTTTTGACAGGTACGCGACAGACGTGTCACATATAATCCGAGAGAAGATGAGGGCGGCACAAGATAGGCAAAAGAGTTATGCCGACTTGAGGATAAGTGACATTGAATTTGCGGTGGGAGATAAGGTCTTACTTAAGGTTTCGCCCATGAGAGGAGTGATGAGATTTGGGAAGAGAGGCAAGTTGAGCCAAAAGTTTATAGGACCTTATGAGATATTGGATAGAGTCGGGGAAGTGGCCTACCGTTTAGCACTTCCCCCGGCATTGGAGCGAGTTCAAAATGTTTTTCATGTGTCTCAATTGTGTTAGTACATAAGTGATCCTTCACATGTGCTTGAAGCAAAAACGATCGAGTTAGTTGATCCCTTAACTTACATGGAAACGCCCAAGGAGATCTTAGACCGGAAGATAAGGAAAACAAGACATGGTGAGACGGTATTGGTGAAAGTTTTGTGGTCTAACCATCTAGTAGAGGAGGCTACGTGGGAGGCCAAGGAGACCATGAAAGACCGATATCCTCACCTTTTCGCGCATGTATGAGTTTGGTTACGAGGTCGTAACCTTATTTCTAGAGGGGTGGGGCGTATTAAGCAAGTGCATGTTCTTTCGTCTTAGTCGCCCTTACCTCACCTTGGAGTCGGTAGTGTTGGTCACAGTTGTACTTATCACCAAGTACCTCAGGGATGTCACGTGATTGAGAGTATAGTATTAGAGGGCCCTTATTTTGAGTCGCGTGTGAACTTCGGGGACGAAGTTCATTTTAAGGGGGGAAGATTATAACACCCATGATTTTAGAGCCTCAGTCGGTCCAAGTACTCGACCGAGTAGTGTCTCACTCGACCGAGTAGGGGTCTACTAGACCGAGTAAGTGCTTCAGTTTTTATGCAGGCTACGGGAGATCGTCACTCGACCGAGTGAAGGGTTCACTCGACCGAGTGGAGATTCACTCGACTTAGTGAACTGGTCACTGGATCGAGTGACCTGTCGTTGTCCAGCTTTTGCATGAGATTATGGCAGGTGGCCTATCGCTCTCTAATCCTTATCTTTTCAGATTTCCTTCACTAAAATTACCCTCACCTTACCCTACCACTCTCTAAGAACCTCTAAAACATTATACATATTATCCTTCATGATCTAGCTCACACAATTGAAGATTTATCTTCCATTTCTTATTCTTGCTCAGTTGTTAGCATTTGTAAGTTTATCCTTACCTTTTATCCCTTATTCTTATTTAGTAGACCTTAATTTATATAGTGTGTGGTCTTATAAATAATTAGGATTATAACTAATTAATTTGGGTAATTAAGGGAGTTAATTAGTATTATTGTTGTTGTAGTAATTAGTAGTAATCGTAGTCATAATTTGTGTAGGAGGAGACTTTATTGAGGAGCCCATTTAGCTTGGTTGATTGATTGGTTGAAGACTAGCAAGAGGTAGGGTTTCCCTACTTAGCTTTGATGATATAGATGTTTATTTGTGCATTAATTAGCATTAATGACATTATAGTTTCATTATAACATGAGTAATGGTATTTAGGGTTTGATGGTATGTTATTGTTTGGCAATATTCATACATCTGGAAATTTGGGTAAGTATGTTTGGTCTCACATTGCTAGGTAGATTGCATTATAACATGTTTATGAGACATTGGTACAAAAGGGTGAGTTATTGAAGAATTGAACATTTATTACATGTCATGAGTTGTATTAATTGAGAAGCATACTACTTGTTTGTGATTATCATTCTATGTGGTATTGGTTGTTGGAGAATATGTTGGATTTGGCATTAGTCGTGATACATGGATGTTAAGGAGACGTAAGGAGGTTGAGAGACCGTCTTACGCTTGAGTCGCCTCTTGGAGCTTCCCACTCCAACAGGGATGTGCACATTAAGGGCTTGAGTTTGGAGGGTCTCGTGTGGTTGAGACACGACATCTGACAGGGGATCCGAGTCGCTCTCGGGCCCGGTACCACAGATGTGTTCCAAGTACCTAGTTGTGTGATGCGGGAGAATTGACTAGCGTTAAGGAGGTGTATGCTAGAATCGGGAATGCGGAGAGACTGATCAACATGACTAAGGATGCTAAGGAGAGGACCGTAGAAAAGAGGAAAATCTTGTTTCTAGAGGGTAATTATGAGAGTTAATTAGTATTATTGTTGTTGTAGTAATTAGTTGTAATAGTAGTCATAATTTGTGTAGGAGGAGACTTCATTAAGGAGTCCTTCTAGCTTGGTTGGTTGATTGATTGAAGACTAGCAAGAGGTAGGGTTTTCCTACTTAGCTTTGATGATATAGATGTTTATTTGTGCATTAATTAGCATTAATGACATTGTAGTTGCATTATAACATGAGTAATAGTATTTAGGGTTTGATGGTATGTTATTATTTGGCAATATTCATACATGTGGAATTTTGGGTAAGTATGGTTGGTCTCACATTGTTAGGTAGATTGCATTATAGCATGTTTATGAGACATTGGTACACAAGGTCCGTTATTGATGAATTGAACTTTTGTTACATGTCATGAGTTGTATTAATTGAGAAGCATACTACTTGTTTCTGATTGTCATTCTATGTGGTGTTGGTTGTTGGAGAATGTGTTGGATTTGGCATTGGTCGTGATACATGGATGTTGAGGAGACGTAAGGCGGTTGGGAGACCGTCTTATGCTTGAGTCGCCTCTTGGAGCTTCCCACTCCAAGAGGGATGTGTACATTAAGGGCTTGAGTTTGGAGGGACCCGTGTGGTTGAGACACGACGTCTGGCAGGGGATATGAGTCGCTCTCGGGCCCGGTACCACGAACGTGTTCCGAGTACCTAGTGTGTCATGTGGTGTCGTGGGCGTGTCCCTGACATCGGTGTGTTGGAGGTGGATACTTGAGTTGTCGTGCATTATTGTATTAATCTTATTTGCATACTCATGTAGATTATCATAGTAGCATGCCATTCATGATCATTTATATTATTGGAGCTAACCAAAGTGTTTTCAGAATGTTTGTGGTGAACCATATGATGATTTTCGCTCATATGGGGAGTAGTGAATTGACAGGTAAGCTTTGCATATATGCGGAGGCTTGGCAGTGGTCTTCACTTGGTTGTCATCACTCTTGTTGTCTAGTTTTTGAATCTTTAGATTCCACCTATTATTTCAATATGGTTGTAATTAAATAGGATGTTATTTGCATCCCTTAACTTGTACCTAATTATCTAACTACAACTTATCTATTTAAATCGTTGTCCTAAATTGCTTTATATTCATTTGTTCGCACTACAAACTTGGGAAATCAAGTCTTGTGACAGACTCATATGTTGGGGTTGCCTTGAGGAAGGATCCCGACTTATGGGGGTGTTACAATACTTACTCGTATTCATGTCTGCCAACTCTTATTTATTCAATTCACATCAATTTTTCTATTCCTATCACACTTGTCAACACTACATAGAAACCTAAATCAGTAATGCTCCAGTATTTCCACTACCTTTCATTGCTCCAAACTCTAATCCTATTAATTCGTAACAATAACTTATCATTCATTACTATCAATAATGTCTCCCAACATGCTACTCATTCTCACTCGCTACCGATAAATCCAAACTGTCAATGATTACTCCGCAATTAACTACATCCTCCTTTTAAGCATAATTTCATCCACGACTAGTAAGTCACCCCACACTGTTAACATCCCCAAGTTCTTACAATACTATAACCACCTCTCAGTGACTCGGGTTCGAATCCTAACAATCATATAAAAATACACCTACCGGCGTAAATCAAGCTGAACTCCCTAGGCACAATCCTCTTTCAACTCTTGGTAACGAATTCCTATAACATACACCCTTAGCGAACATAGAAATATCCATTTGCTTCCATTAATCCTTACACATTCCAAATTGTAATCATTCATATCCCTTTTTCTAATCCTATATTCCTACACTCACCATACTTATAGTACTACTTGACCATACACAACGTTCTCTGCATTACTCAAGCTCATTCCACTCACCATATATCCACTTTCTCTTTGCCCTTGTAAGCTCATAAATTCACTTTCGTTTCACATCATCCACCATAACCAAGAAAGTCCACATGTCTCCCTCGCATGGTATACGAACATGATTCACTATCTATAAGTCCAAATAATCAATAAATATTCAACCTGAATTATACATCACTCATCATTCCTAAAGTTACCTTATACCATCAAATTACTCAACTCAAAATACCCTACGCAAGCCAAAGTCACTTCTTTGTACTTTCAATTTCTAAATATAGATTATACACTAACTCACACTCCAACTTTTTATTTTAATCCATTAAACGCACCCACACGTTTGGATCACGAAATAATACTTCCTTAATCACAAAATATCACTACTACATTTTCATATTACATTTTCATATCTCTCAATTTCCATGCTCTATGTGGTTAACATATACTCATATACAACTATTTCTATTCAATGTTCTCTTATCCGCAATATTTACATCACCACTTTATCAAACCCAATTTAATCAATAACAATACATTCAAAATTTAAACCAATTGCATTCTCATTCATCACATAACTTTCTCTTCGTCACAAGTTCGTACACCTACTTACACGGTTCAAACCCATATCAAATAAACTCAATTGACAGTAATCTTAATAATGCACGTGTTTCACACTCATGACCCTCTATACACAACATACACCTATCATTTTCATCAGAATTGTTTTCCCAATCCCTTTTGCCACAATAGACTTATCATATCCACATTCTTTTCACAATCATACATAAGTGCGAGCCTTTCTTACCTAAATCGTATCGACCACCCCATGACACCCTACACTTCATGTAATCCCTCTAACTCGTCATATGTCATGAATGACAACTTTAACAGAAACATAAAACACTATAAGTGAAATAATACATCAAAGAAGTCAAATCATTACAAATAAATAAGTAAGAACCACCATGCCTAGAGACACTCGGTCGAGTCCTGCCTACTCGTCCGAGTCCCCCAACACACTCGGTCGAGTGCACACTTCCAGAAGCTCCTCTAACAATCCCAGATGACTCACTCGGTCGAGTACCTTAGCCTACTTGGTCGAGTGGCCTCCACTCGGCCGAGCCTCCAAGCTTACTCAATCCAGTTGGCACAAAATCCCAGCAAGCATACATTTCACATATGATAAGTACTAAATAATCCTAATTCACATTTTCCTACCCACGACACGACGGTATATCGCCACATATATTCACGACAAGGATACACATTTTTCATTCTATTCATCATGTAAAAACATATTTAATCATAATACAAAAGCATATTCAAACTCAAAAGATTATTCCACATCACTATTTCATATCACCATGCTCTTTCTCATCCATCAACACGACACATATGTAATCTAGCAACACGATTGTCCCATCATACTTCCTTCTCAATCATGACCGCCATATGTATACATATAAGCTCATAACACAATCACTACATCTTTTTAAAACACATATCATCCACCTTAACTACCCACACTCGGTTCTTACCACATGGTGACCGGTTCAAGACTAAGAGGTCATGATACGATTAAGGACCTCTACTTAACCGTACAAATGAGGCTCCTAGTATCTCTATCCGGGTTCATTTTATTAGATACGCCAATATTCATTCGGGTTCATTGGTTTTAGGTTTAAAAATTGTCGCTCAGATACCACTTTTTATCACCCCCACTTATCCGGCCAAGGTAAATAAGGATATTACCAGCTCGATTTCCCAATACATAAGAACGTGTTAAAAAACATCATCAAGTCCCTACTTTGCGGCTTTCCCAGTGGTTAAGCCACACAAAATTAAAGCCAAATCAAGTCAAAGAAATGTAAACTTTTATGTACGAGATAGCAAAAATGATGGTATGAGCTTGTGACACCATGCCAGTCATTCAATCCTCATGTTTTCCTAATTTGAAGATAAGTATGAAATGCAAGATGACCCTAAAGTCCTAAACTCACCTATTATCATCAGTCTAGCGACATACATAAGAGAATGGCATGTTCAGCCTGAACTTGTGCACAGAACATTATTACAACATTTAAACTTCAAAGCCAACATAAATCCCAAACTTTCAGCACCCAACATCCCACAGCAAAATACCAAACACAAATCAACAATTAACTCAAAATTAAACAAACGAGCCATCTAAAATCTATTTCCGGGTCGTCGATTCCTTCACCTATACAATTAAGCCAAATAAAATTTATTTCAGCAATAACAATCAAACCGTAAGTTACTAAGAATTGGCTTTCGGGTCATTGATTCCCTCACCTATACAATTAAGGCAAAGAAATCGATTTTACCCAGAACAATCAAACCCAAAGTTACTTATTTTAGTGCCGAAATGAGTCTCAGATGGTACTTACCCGGTTAGGAGTGGAAAAGGACAAGGGGAAGGAGAAGGCAGTTTTTGGTGTGCTTTCTTAAAGTGGTATTTGGTAATATATTATTTAAAAATGGGTATTCAAGTCAAACTGTTTCCTACTACATGTTACATCACAGTCATTCCAATTTTGGTAATACTCCATATATTATTTATATCGGCAGTTCATTGCTTACATGTTACATCACAGATTCCAATTTTGGGAATAAAAATAAATCACAAACATAAAAACAAGATGCAAGATAGAAAAAATAATCCAATACGTACCAAAATTTAAGGTTAGTTCCAGAAGTTGCTTCAAACTTCCGAAACTGCATTCATGCTCATACGGGAAAGTGGACTCATGGCAATCATCACTAGTAAATTTCGAGGGGGCATCTCACACGCACAATTATCCCAATTCTATTTGAAATGTCCTGGTTTTAGCCAATCACGCATGGCGAGCACGGCGGAGGTGCTCAAGGCTCAAGGTGTGAGAATGCATTTTGCCCCAAAAAATAAAGGGATAAAGGTGCGAAGCGGATTGCTTCATTTTTTTTCATGAATGAATATATATGGGTCGACATAAGGAGAGGAATGTACCAATAAAGCCCTGACTGAAGAGAAAAACAATCAGACGAAAAAGTGGGAAAGTTTTCTGTGTGTTAATTGATTCAATGACATATTACTCACACACATAACGGATAGTGATAGGGCGTTATCGGGTGACGCCCAAATTGGGTGCCACCCTCTCACAACCATTTTTAATTGAAGGGGTTCCCACTCACCCCATGTGAGAGGGTGGCACCCAAATTGGGTGTCACCCGGTGGCGCCCTTTCATTTTCCGCACATATATATGTAACTTTTAGGGCTCAGTAACCATGCGTATCCGGACTGGTATTTTGTGTATCCACCAAACCTACCGCCACACCAGTGACACCACAACCCACGTCCCCCGCTGTCATAACCACCACCCCCGCCGTCATCGGAGATCACCACAACTCAATTATCCGATAGTAATACAAGATGCCTTTTGGAGGGAAAACTAAGAGAATTTTTATTCTCTTAGTACTAGGGGGATTCTTGTGTAAAACCGTTTTACACACGCATTATATTGTATTGAAAGCAAGTGTTAGTTCCGGAAAGCTAGAAATAATGGGTGCCATGTTGTCAGGTTTAATGAAGATAATGTTTGCGAATAAAGAATTGAGAATATGAATTTTGGGTCTTGATGGTGCTGGCAAAACAACTATCCATTACAAACTCAAACTTGGTGAAGTTGTCACCACCATGGGTATGTCGATTAATTTCTTTTACGAATCTACAATGAATCTCTCTTAAGACCTTTTTAAGCGTGAAACATACTTGAAACATATTTCTAGCACTAGTTAATGCTTTCATTACGTATTATGGATTGTTTTACATCTATTTAACGCTTACAAGTTACAACCGTCACAATTTAGGCCGTCTTTAAGGGTGTTCAAGTGGTGCGGTCGAACAGGGGCCCCCGAGATTTTGGAGGCCCCTATATGTCAATTGCTATACTAAAGAGACATACAAAAAGTTTGGTCGACGGCGGCACCTCACCTAGACCCAACGTCAGCCACACCGCCGGCGAGTGATTACATATAGACCCACTATAACTCCTCATCAGTGCTATTATTAGAGAAAAAAATAAATAAAAGATGTGGGACGATTATGTTGGCGGTCGTGGTTGTCGTCGCCGTCGGAGTGGTTGGCCAGCGACAAACAAATTGCGAGCAACGAAGAATGATGGTTGGCTGGTTGTTGTGTGGTAAGGAGAGGAGAGATAACAGGGTAGACTAGAGTAGTATAAAGTGGATTTGGTGTGAAAATGACATAATCAATTTTTTTTTAGGGATATGCTACGTGGTAACCTCGTGTTGTTTTATTTTCTACATGCTAACCTCGTTTTTAACAAAAATGTCTTTGACTGGCCATAATTCATGATCAAAACTTCTGAAAGCGGCGATTTTTTTTAAAATTGACCGGCTTTACGAGATCTTTGATATGGAAAAAAAAAAGATTTCAGCTTCTGAACTCGTGGCAAGAATTATGGCTAACCAAACTTTAAACTTTCACTGACCGTAACTCTTTGTAGCGTGTTCCGAACGGGCATTTTTTTTTTCAAATTGACCGCATTTATGATATCTTTGATTTGAAAAAAAATCGTCGCTTTCGAAACTCATGGTTGTGATTTATGGCCAGTCAAAGGCGTTTTTGGTGAAAATGAGGTTATCATGTAGAAAATAAAAAAACACGGGATTACCACGTGGAATATCCCTTGTTTTTATTAGTTCGTACAGTTCGCACCGTAATTTAGTTCGCACAACATCTTAATTCGGTGAGAACATACTAACTAATAACTATCATATTATTAATAAATAGACACTAACTACACCACACCTAATCACACATTAACATTCACACCCATCCCCACCACCGCCAGACGTCGGCGACCACCACCACTACCTGAAACCGGCGACCACCACCACCACCACCAGACGCCAGACAATGTTCGCCTAAACACCTTAACTTTACATCCCTCCTCAAACCTTGACTGCCTCTCATCTCCCCACTATTACTCATCAGATGCCGTCACCGCTAACGGCAATAACCAGCAACGCTGGCAAACCATCAGCAATCATCCCCCGTGTCGGCGCACTTCAACGACACCATTTAACACCATAAACCCTTAACATTCCCGGTTATCGAACCCAGATCCGCGTTCTCCTCTCAACGATTTCGAGTTCGGCCACCCTATCTCCACTATTATCCTCAACGCCAATCAACTAATGATTTGGGAGGCAATTAAGATTGTTTTATAATTTAATTATTTAAGCAACTTTGTTAAAGGACATCGATTTAATGACATGGAATTGATAGTGGTTGTATTTAGGAAAATGAGTTGGTAGTTTCATTATTGTTAGAGACTGATAGCGTCTAATTGTGTAGAGTCTTTAGGCTAGGATCGGTATTTTAAGTCATTGGATTGTTTAAGTCAGTGAGCTTCGACTTCATCGAAATCATTTCCATCTTCTATATCATTCCTTCCTCGTCGGAGATTCACACGAGTGGTAGACAAGTCATCAACTACAACTAAATATTTGATGTGTGTGCACTACCTATCTGATGTATCTAGCCACTATTTTGATATATCTTGACATAGATGCACACAATTAGTTATTAGGTACATAAAAATTGGTTTTAGATACACTAATTATGATTAGCTCCGGCACGGATGGATTTGGTTAATATTGAACGTCATCAACCAGCTGCTTACCATCGACTACTCATTTCGGGATATTCCGCTCTAAAAGTGTAATTGTCTGCAGCAAAATGTTATTGTAGGTATAATGGTGACGACGGTAGCATGGATGTGGTGCTGCAACGGTAAAGAGGATCACGCTTCGAGGGAGTAAGGATCGAACTGATGGTGGGCTTTGTCGGAACGGCGGACATCATCTGGAGGGGATTTTGAGGAGAATCATGTCAGAGCTCTGGTGAATAGAGTGGTAGGTAGTAGGGGTTAAAGTATCAAATGATAGATGACGAGTGATTTGCCTTTACTGGAGGACTATTTTAGATTTAATCCCAACCATTAATATGTAGTTTAATCTAATGGTAGATAAGGTCGTTCTTACATGGCTCAGAATAATCGTTCTCACCGGATCCTTATATATATATATACATATATACAACAAGGATCCGGTGAGTCTAGGGTTTTAAATGAGTCCGTCCTATCATTATACACCGTCAGATTTAATATTACTGAACGCGCGAGATTGCGCCACCTGGCTGGACAATCAAAACTAAAAGCCTCACAAGCCGCCATTTATTTCTTTCTCTCCCTCTCCAATTTCTTTTAGTAAAATCCCCAAAATCAACTGAGAAAAGAAAATTACGGAGAAGATTGCTGAGGAAATTCACCGTTGCGATTGTTCATCTTCTTCTGATTCCGATCCGGTTCAACTAATTACAATCCTTCTGATTCTTCAATCAAATCTTGTTCTGTCGTCCCTTTGCACAATCCTCGGTGATGGTAAACTTACGTGTCTCCTCTTTTGAAACTTTTTGTTTCCTTCATTTCTTGTCTTCGATTTACGGCATTTTTGGTAATTTTAATTTTGTATCGATATTGTTTTTGCTAGTTTAAGCATGATTAATTTAAAATATGGAGGCATTTTAATGGTGTTGATGATAATGTCAATCTGAGTCTTTGTATATGTGTTCTATGACAATATTTGAGAATTAATTCTTTATTGATTTCAATTTACATCATAAGGTTTAGTTAACATTAGTTTTTCAAAAAAAAATTGTTTAATCGCATGATTGAGATAGTTTCTTTATTAATTCAATAGTTTTGATAGCTTTCTATGCTTACAGTAACACAATTTTTGTTATTGTAACACTTATTCAATGTAATTGTAACATATACTATTGTTATGGTTGCTTGTTATTGTAACGCTTACTAGCTGTTATTGTAGCGCTTACTAAGTATTATAGTATCACTTATAAGGTATTGGTTATTCTTTGTCAGGGGTGTTTTAACTAAAACTAAACAAATGTTTGGGACGGATATATTATAAATTTTTACCGTAATATACTGGCGAGTTATCGTAACATACTAACATGAGTTTTACTGTAACACATTTACATTGTCATTGTAACACATATTTGTCATCGTTATAACACATATTTTTAGGACATAAAGTTGCGATTTCTTTTATATGGAAGAAGATATTTTGTTGTAAATGGCGGGAATCTTTCAAGCCAACGCTAGAATCATGTCACTCATGGTTACTTCTTATTACTATATTGTAATAATGTTTAATTAGTCGTGCTGAAAATTTTTTTGTTGCTTTGAAGATCAATGTTTTGATCCTTTTTTAGGTACTATCCAGGTGCGAAGAACCCCGGTGGTGACTACAATGAGTAGAAATCTCACTCACCGGCCTAAACGACGAGCAAACAAACGAACGTCCAAACTGCCTTAGCATCTAAGCGAGACTCCAAAAAAGAGTCTGCCACTCGTTGGGCAACGCCTTACTATTATGAATGAAAAGGTTGGGTTGTCAAGTGATAGGGGTTATGAGTGGAACTATTTACGGGGAGCAAAGAACAAAGAGCAATGGCATGACAGAAATGCCATTTTAAAACGGGAGTTGACAAGCTGGTTTGGCTACTGACATGGCTACTAACTCGGCACCTTAAATTCTGAACATTTGATGTATGTTATGAATAATTATGTTTCGAATTTTCAAAGAAAAAAAAAAAGCCAATTAGCTCAAATGGTAGAGCATTGTGCAATGCACAAGATGTGGGTTCAATTCCCATATTGGTTGTTATGAATTAGTGGTAGTTTATAGAATAACTAGTGTTACTCTAAAGAAGAAATGTTATTTTTGGTCGTTAGAGAAACGTCATTTTTTGTCGTATCTAGTTGCACCCGATTCAGCTAAGTTATGTCTTTAAGGCAAGTTGTAATCTTACTTTGAATAAGAGATGCTTTGAACAATTGAGACATGGTCTCAATAATTGTTATACACATGCTCACATCTAAACTTCTGATTGAGATAATGAAATGATACTCGCTCATGCACGTCGTTGCTGCACAGCCGACTCCGATCATGGCCCGGTCGTCTTTAATTTTTCAAGCACGAGTATTATTATTGTTTATTCCTCAATTTTTTTAGTGTACATCTCGTGTCAACAAAATCTAGACACTGGATTTTTAAATTAACTAGGATATATGGGATTCGAACCCATACCTTTGTACAAAATTTGCACATTGCTCTCCCATTTGAGCTAATAGCCTTTAGAAGAAGCCAAACAAAGATAAAACGAGGAGAACCTAATGCTAATAACCTTTAATATTTGCAGTTGTACAAGTCTTCACCAACCCTAACTTATCATCCCCAAGAAGCATCACCCACAAATGTTGCCCAAAATTCCAGAAACTCGGGTTTGAGTGGCATCAGGTCTATTCTGAAATGTTCAGCATTCACCCATACCCTAGCAGAAACTTTGAGCCTTTGTATCTCTAATCTCATATTGACTTATCCAGCACGTGATACACCATATGAAAGCTAGACGAGTTGGCTTTCTTTTCCAATTGGAATTATACAAAAATATTGCTTGGATTGAGAGTTATGAAGCTGTAAGCGAGTTCAGGTTAGTTCTGAAAGTTCAGCATTTCTCTGTGCAGTAGTAGCGACTTTCAGACTTCATATCTCTTACCTCGATTTGAACCAATGTTCCCACCATATGCTAAATGAACGCTAATTGAGTTACCTTTCATTTCCAATTTGAATCACACACAAAGGACCTCTAGATTGTGAGATATGGCCACTTATTTGATGACAGGTCAGTTTTGAACTACAATGCATTACACGCGCGCATGCTACTTGCAGTGGCCATAACTTAAGACACATACCTGATATGGAACTGATTCAAACTCACTTGTAGCCAACATTTCAAGTTTTATATCCATATAGAGATCATGTCAAATGAGCAAGTAGGGTTCGAGATATTCGAGTTAGAACAGAGCCTTAAGTGAAGGAGATTGTCTAAATAGTGGTGCCATGTAAAATGCTCAAGCATAAAAGAACTCCTAATTATGTATCATTGAAGCACCTATAATACGTGAACTTGGCAAAAATAATGCAAATGCTCAAGCAACTCCACTCTTACCCAAGATTTATATGGTAGGTATAATGCAAGGGAGAGTAAAAGAGAAGAAATTTTGACTTGAAAATTGTTAGCATATAATGATTATAGTAACATAGTTAAATCATTAGTGTAACATAGTTAAATCGTCATTGTAACACGAGCATACCATTATTGTAACAAAGTTTAACCATTATCATAACATGATTAAACCGTTATTATCGCAAGTTACAATGTTATCCATTATAACACACCACCGTTACAATCACACACTTTGAACATCATAGTAACAGAGTCATAAGTCATAACTTATACCATCATTCAATTATCAGTATTAGTATTATTATCCCCCCACAATTATACTATTGATACCATCATTGTAACATAATTACACTACTACATAACACACTTAAATTAATATGGTAAGAAAGGCAAAAATATGCATCTGAAGACCTCAACCCCAAAAAGTAACATAGTTATTAGTTAGAACAGTAATTTACATCGGTATACAATTATTGCAACAGAGTTAAACCATTAGAATAACACGATAATACCATTGGAGTAACATCCAGTGATGAACTTTTCGACTTAAACATTCAACATCTAAATTCCAAATTACAACTGAAGTTTAGAAGAAATAATTACGATAGTTAAATTGAAAACACAAGATGCAAGAAGGAGAGCGATTGATACGAGCGAAAATTGACCGCGTCCAAAAATATACGCAAAATGATATTCAATGAACATCACAAACAAAAGCTAAAAGATTCATCAAGTAAAAACAGCATCTCGATTCAACAACAAAATGTTCAATCGATAATCAAATTGAAAGAAACGATGGGAACGCATATACAAGCAAATTTAGAGAAATTTCTTCATAAATTCGAACATAAATATTACTTCGTATTAGATTGGAGACGGAAATATTTAAGAACTCTAAAAACGACAACAAAAGTTTAACTACATCGGTAATAATTCAAGAAAATCGATGTAATTAACCAATTGGAAGCACGATCTATTATGTTTTTCATAATAAGGAATCAATTGAAACGAAAAAAATTCCACAGAAACTGAGATTTGATTACGACGCCAAAATAAGAGTTAAACAAGAGTAAAATAATACTGAGTAAATAATATCAACAAACAAAAAACTCACGATAGTAGAGCAACCTTGATTGTTTAAAGATTCAAATAAACATGATTGTAGTTGAGAGAAACAAATGAGGAGAACGAAGGTGAAATATGGGCATGAATTGAAGTACAAGAGGTGCAGAACGTTCGATTCGAAGTCGTATATTCGCGAGAGAATTTGAAGAGAGATAAAGAAGAGAGAGAATGAGTTGAATGCTAGAATGATAAAAACGAGTTGACGATGACTTCTTATTCAAAGCGTTGAATTACAAAACTACCCTTACTAACTCGCGTTAGATCATGCCGTTAGATCTCATTCATCTGACGGTCCAAAATGGTAGCACAGACTCACCCTAAGAAGCTAGACTCTCATGATCCTTATTCTATATATATATATATATATATATATATATATATATATATATATATATATATATATATATATATATATATATATATATATATATATATAATTAGGATCAAATGAGTCCACCTCCCTTAGGTGAGTCCATAAGTCCTAATTCTGACTATTAGATTTTAAAAGAATTAAGGGTCAAGATTAAATCTCAAAATAGAGGCCCTATATAAAAACACAACTAAACCCTAAATATTTCATTTTCCTGCATCGCAACAACATTTCTCACTTCTCTCTCTTCCTCCCCCACCTTCTCTCTACAACTCCGCATCCCACCACCGAGCACACACGCCCCCGCTCCCCACCACGGACCACCACCACCCACAAGATCTCCTTCCTCTCGTCCTCCACTGCTCGCCTACCTCCTTTCCTCCTCTCATTTTTTTGTTGCTATTGGTGTCATTGTCTGCCAACACCGCCTCCCTCTGCCTCTCGCTCACCGTGCCTCCAGCCGCATTCCCGACACCCCCACCGCGCGCCTACTTCTGCCGCTCCTTCACGTTTCTCATTTCTCTCTTTTTATTTTATTTATTCTTTTTTTTATGGTGTGTGGTGTTGGTGTTTGTATTGGTGGTGGTTGCGCCTGGTTGTGGGGTGTGTGGCCGTCGTGACTCGTGGTGGGTGTTGGTGCGTCTCATGTGTGGGGCTGCTGGTGGTGGTTTCGTAGGGTGGTGGGTCCGGCGGTCGTGGTTGGTGTCGGTGCTCCTCCTTTATTTTTTTTCAAATCTGGTGGGGTTGGGTTGTGGTGGGTGTTGTTGGTGGTCGGTGAAAGTAGTGGTGGGTGTCGATGGCGGTTGGATTGATTAAAGTTGCACACTTTACTGTTAATATTTCATAAATTTTATATATGTGGTGAAATGACTCAATACATTAAAGTTTCACTCGAAATATATTAAAGTTCCACATGCACTACATTAAAGTTACAGTTGTAAATTAGAGATATTTCATAAATAGAAATTTATATTAAAATAGACTAAAAATACTAAAGTTTCAGTTATTATCATTAAAATTTCAGTCATTTAACATTAAAGTTTCATTTTTAAATCAATGAAATTAAAATAATCACAATTAAAATTTCACTCGTCAAATGGCCTAAAAAAATTAAAGTTTCATTCGTCACCATTAAAGTTCCACTCGTTTAACATTAAAGTTTCATTCATAAATCAATGAAATTAAATAAATTTTAGTCACAATTACATCATTACATAAATTCAATTTTTTTTATTAAAATAGCCTAAAAAAATTAAAGTTTCACTTTTAAGCATTAAAGTTGAACTCGTATAATATTAAAGTTACATTCAAAAATCAGTTAAACTAAATTAACAATAATCACAATCACATCATTTCATAAATTCAAATTTTTATATTAAAAATGGCCTAAAAAAATTAAAGTTTCACTTTTAAGCATTAAAGTTTCACTCGTAAAATATTAAAGTTATATTTAAAAATAAATAAATTTAATTTTTTATTTACAAAATGACTTTAAAAAACTAAAGTTTCAATCGTAAAGAATTAAATTTGCTCTCACAGATTAAAGTTTCACTTTTAAAACATTAAAGTTTCATTTCAAAATTGATTAGAAGTCTCAAATCTCAACCATCAATCTCGGAAGATCTAATGGCTTAGATTAGACATGGACTCAAATATATAGGTGGACTCATTTGAACTGAAACTATATATATATATATATATATATATATATATATATATATATATATATATATATATATATATATATATATATATATATATATATATATATATATATATATATATATTTTTAGGATCCTAGGTGAGAACGCACTCATGAAACTCGGTGAGAACGGTGAGAACGCACTAGAATCATTGGAATATATATACTATGTACACCTTTTTTTTTTTTTTTATCAAATCTTAGATACAATTTAGACTATCGTAGGTACGCTTTTTACGTGAATTCTATATACACTTTTTTAGAGTGTAGATACACTTTTTCCTATTTTAGATACATTTTTTTTATCAAATCTTAGATACACTTTAGACTATAGTAGGTACGCTTTTTACGTGAATTCTATATACACTTTTTTAGAGTGTAGATACACTTTTTCCTATTTTAGGTACATTTTTTGACCAAATCATAGATACACTTTAGACCATCGTAGATACGCTTTTTTACATGAATTCTATATACATTTTTTGAGAATGTAAATACACTTTATTTCTATCCAATACACATTTTTTCTATCCAATAGACATTCTACAACATCAGCATTAAATTTCCAATTGATTTTATTTTTTGCCATTTTTGTCTTCGCAACATCTTCATAATTCTTCTATAATTATTTCGCCATGAATTCTGGTGCATCAGTTTGAGCTCGCAAGCACAGAGTTATAACAAACTTAAACTTCCTTTAATTTCCAAACTTAAAAAAAGCATGATCAAATAAAAACAAAGTAATAATATTAAAAATTACACTAGAAATTGAGATAACTCCCAAACTGAAACCTTCTTTAATCAACGGTGATGCATCCGCACCCATATCCTTCGATTCATCATCGCAACAAATACAATTAAACTTCATAAACATCATAAATAAACAATAAAAGAAGTAAACGATGTACTCGAATATTAAAAAATGGGATCGGAACGAAGCAAACACTAGCGCAACTTGGAAGACGATATCACCGACCCATTGCCGCCATAGCTGACGACGGAGAAAGAAGTGTTCGATATTTTTGCGGAGTTTTACAGTTGAAGTGAAGCTGACGCAAAAATGGTGGATAGTTTGAGAGAATCTTCAATTTAGGGAGAAAATTAGGGTTTGTGTTCGTGAGAATTATTGGGGTTTACGAATTCCGACAATGGGATCGGAAAAAGGAGGTTCACCTAAGTTGTTTATGGAGGTTAGTTTTTTTGAGCAACAAAGGTGGTGAGTCGCTGGTGTGATTTGCGTGTCCAGCAACGTAGGCGGTCGTCTCCGGCGGTCGTTTGAACAGAGACGATGGGTGGTGGAGGGACAAAGGAATTTTTGGGGAATGAAGTGGATAAGGACGTTGGTTAAGGGGTAATGGAACTATAGCAGGGAGTTTGGAAAAATGGCTTTATCGGGAGAGTAAGTGAAGGTTAATGTGGATTAATTAGCATTTTTCACCGTTCACCGAAATGATCGTTTCACGGATCATATATATATATATATATATATATATATATATATATATATATATATATATATATATATATATATATATATATAGTTGAGATAGTCAACAAATTTGGTGGAGTCCCTAAGTCCCCATCTCTACTATTAGATCTTACAAAATTAATGGTTGAGATTAAAACAAAAAAACACTCAACAAACATGCAATTAATGCTTTGTCCCTAGTAAATTCAATTCCCAATTTATCTAATCAATTACTTTCTCTTTCTTATAGACCTGGCAAAAGTATACCGAACCCGAAAAATCGATCGAAAATACCTGAATCGACACCTGACCGTACACCCGAACGGTATAACTTAACTTCACCCCGAAACCTGAATCGACCTGAATTGATTCGAAATCGAACCGAATTTGTAATATCCGAAATAGACCCAAGATCGAATGAACTCCGAATCGCTTTTCACCTCGAATTGTTTTAATCTGAACCGATATATACCTGAACCGATTTCAACCCGTACATTGATGACATAAACCCAACATTGAAACCCGAAATGACCCGAATGTACCTAGGCGTCACATTTAGGGTGTCTTTTTGCACATGAGTGTCACCCTCTTAACGTCAATGAATTAATATTATATCGTAGTTATACAAAAAAAACATTATTTATTATTTTTTTCTTAAAAACATTGTTCATATTATATCCAATGTTTTGAATAAAGACCTAATCTCCGACATCCGATCCGATTATGACCTGACTCGAATCTCATCTGCTCTGATATTAACCCGACTCGAACCTTATTTGCATTGATATTGACCCAATTCGAACCTGAACTGATCCGAAATATCTACAACCGATTAAAAGTGAAAATTGAATCCAACCTCAGTTGAACTGAACTGAAATCGAAAAAAAAAGATAAACCGAAATAACCTGATCCGAAAGAACCCGAACCGAAACTGATCCGATTGACCCGTTTGCCACCTCTACTTTCTTATTAATTAATTTGTTAAATTAATACGATTTATTTATATTTCAAATATCAAAATATAGGATGTAAAAAACGAAATTTCATACCCGCGTAAAATAAAAGCGGGTTTGTAAAATACTCCGTAAATCTTCATTCGAACTCCGATTAAGGCGAAACAAAAGTCTAAATTTATTATTTTTTCGAGCCCAACACAATGGTAATATTTTCTTATACAATTGAGTTTCTAAATTTTGAGTACTGCTAATTTTCCGGAAGTTCCAACATAAAATTACACTATGAGGGATTAAAGTTACACTCGTAAAACACTATATCTTAATTGAAGTAACACCATATTCACTTGAAGTTAGACCTTTTTTACTTGAAACTAAATAATTAATTACTCACTAATTAAAATACACGAAAGTTACGCTCATAAAAGACTAAAGTTACACCCGTAAAAGGCTAAAGTTACACACATAAAAGACTAAAGTTACACTCATAAATCACTAAAATTTTATAAACTTATGCTAAAATTACAAATATTCAAAATAATATGCGACAAAATCAATTTGTAGTATAAAATTACACTATTAAGTATTAAAGTTACACTATTAAGTATTAAAGTTACACTCGTAAAACACTATATCTTAATTGAAGTTACACCATATTCACTTGAAGTTATACCCTTTTGACTGGTAACTAAATAATTAATTACTCATTAATTAAATTATATTAAAGTTACATTCATAAAAAAACTAAAGTTACACTCGGAAAAAATTAAAGTTAAACTCATAAAGGACAAAAGTTACACCATCAAGAACTAAAGTTATACTCGTATAACATTAAAGTTACATAACCTTGTCTTAAAATTACATAAATTCAAATTAATATATTCAAAATCAGACTATCAAGTACTAAAGTTACACTCGTAGAATACTAAAGTTACACTCGTAGAAGACTAAAGTTATACTCGTAAATCACTAAAATCTATAAAATATTATTAAAAGACTACCTTAAAATGACCAATTAAGTTCACGTAGACAATGCCACGTAGGATAAAAAAAGCCACACAGACATTTGAAACTCACGTCAACCGCATAAACTCAATGCCACACACACATTCATACCCAATTACCACGTCTCTTATCATCACTGTTCCTACCGACAACGACAATCTCCCTTTTTCCGCTCATTTCGTCAACCGGCATTAATTTATTATTATATGGCATTAATTTAATTTATTTATCTATAAATTAATTTAATTCACTTATCTATAATATTAAAAGATATTATCTATATTCTTAAATGATTTTTGTATATTAAATATATTGTTTTCCAAAATTTATGTAACCCTTAGAAATTTACATCAAAATTTCATAATTTATAATTAATATTGACATTTTAATTGAAAATTTTCTGATAAAACATGCTAATAAAATTTATAATTTATAATTAAAATTGAAATTTTAATATTTTTGTAATAAAACATGTTAATAAATTAATTAAAATTTATTAATTAAAACTCTTCATATTACTTAACACCCACCAAATTACTTAAAAGTTTTTCCTATTTAATTAATTTTCATAATATAATAAGTTAATAAATTGATTAAAACTCTTTATATTACTTAACAGTTAACACCCATAATTTTCAATAACATTTTTTCCTATTTAATTCACCTCTTGAGTTTCTCGGCAATCAATTATCTAATTAAATAATACCACAAAATAAATTAAAAATAAAATTTAAATATTGGAATTTATGGTTGTATAATGGCTATAAATCCTATAATAGTTTCTATCTATAAAATCTTATTAAAAGGCTAACCTAAAAAATGTGACATGACAAGTTTAATTGTGACGTGGCAAATTTTAATGTGACATCGTAAAAAACAAAAAAAAATTAATGTGGATTACCAGTTTAAGAAAATTAAAAAATATAAGGTAAAAAAATTTAAAAAATATAAGGTATAAACACAAAAAAGAAAGAAAAAAAAATTGTAAACCATTGATCTCCTCTCCCAATTGCTTTTATTTATTTACCTTATTTATTTAACCATTATTTTCTTTATTTAATAAAATAACCTTTTAATCTTCCTTTCATCATTACTATATATATTCCGTATTTATCTACCATATATTTTTATTTTTCTTTCATTCATAAAATTTTGAGATAATTTGTAATAGAATTTTTCATATATATAACTATTATATTCACCCTAATTTTCAATTTTATTCAAAAAAATAGCACCTAAAGTATACATAGAAAAGTAAACCAATTGTTTCATTTTTTATTTTTCTTATGTTTTGTATTAATTTGTTATTATTTTTTGTGTTTGTATTAATATTGCAGGAGAATGAATTTTTAACTTTATTCAAAAAATTGGTAGGTAAGGTATAGCTAAAAAACTAAATTAATTATTTCGCCTTTTATTTTTATTATGTTTTGAATTAATTAGAATCTTATTATTTTATTTTTTGTGTTTATATTAATATTGCAGGAGAATGAATTTTCAACTTTATTCAAAAAATTGGTAGGTAAACTATACATAGAGAACTAAATTAATGTTTCACTTTTATTATTATTATTATTATTATTATTATTATTATTATTATTATTATTATTATTATTATTATGTTTTGAATTAGTTAGAATTTTATTAGTTATTTTTTGTGTGTGTGTTTGTACTAATATTATAGGAGGATGACATACTCACATATCAATAACAATGCACGAGGTTCGAAATAATGGCTATGGATCTTCTTTACAGATTTTTTTCTTAGTTTGGATGACTCTTTTATTTTTTGTCGGTTTTTCTTTTTTCTACAATGGTTTATTTGAAATATCGAATGGTAGCAAAAATCTTTAAGAAGTTGTTGACATGTTGTTACATACTTACATTATTGTCCTTCACTCTTTCCTACACTTTAATCTCCTTTTTAACACTTATGTTCTATTTTTATTTTGTCAAACAGGTTACAAATCAAATTGCTTAGTCAAATTGTTAAAGGACGATGCACATATGTCAATTTGATCTTATCATAGTGTTATAATATGCATAAATAGTAATTAGTTAGAAACCGATTCTTATTCTCCAATTCATTGTTCCTGTAACACCCCCTCATACCAAGGTACCTTACCAAGGACTACCCTAGCATGAAAGGCTGTTACCATCTCGGTTTCCCGAGGTTAGTATATCAAAGTTACCAATTCCAAACAACCTTTATTAAAGTATAAAGAGTTAGTGATTACATGTTTCCAACACTAAACCAAAGTATAACTGTGAAAGGTCTAACAACTACAAAGAATGCAAGCTAAGTCTCTTGACGGCGGAAGCTAGACTCGACTGATGACTCCCCATGACTGTCCCATAGCTAAACATCTGCATTACCTGTCAAAATCTGCTCACCATCCCCGAATGGTTCACCGTAGGTTTTAAAAAACAACAACAACAGGGTCAGTACCGTTCAATCAAGATAAGACAAACAAACAATGTAACCGACTGATCATTCTCCATCCCCGGTCTCCCGATCTCACACAGTAACCGACTACACACCGAAGTGTGTAGCCCTGCCAGATTACCCATCGCAACAGGTAATCCTCGCCGCCAGTGGGTGACTACAGCCCATCCCCACCTAGTCCAGCTCATCAACGAGCGACTAACAATCCCTGTCCCTTAATGTGAACATCCCCTCCCGTGACGGGTTCCACGGAGGGCAAACTAGGGTGTGAAGCCACTCCCGCAAGTGACTCCACCACAATCACACACACAGCATCATAGCTGTCACAACACCACAACCACACCAACACCGTCACCACAACACCCAACCTCCGATGATCAGCAGATAACAACAATTATAAAACATATGCAATCTCATTCAATTAACAGTACTGAGTAGGAGAAACCCTACCTTTTCGCAATCCGCTATGCTGCAACCAATCATACAATATGCATAACAATTACAACATCGTCACCTACAACAATGATAATCAACAATCACATAACGCAAACACTATATGCAAAACCCCATTTCCCCCAAATTCATAATCAAAGACAAACCCTAGAATAATCTTCAACAAACATGGGGATAAAGACTTACCGACGGAGGAATAAAGGATCGAATGCGATTGCTACGATTATCCACACACACAGAGGAGAGATTCGGAGTGATTAGAGCGTCGTACGATGATTAGGTTTTGTAAATTATGTTTAGGAAACTGCTTAACGAAATATATATCGTTCTAATTACTTCCGAATCAAACCGCTGGAATATTACTCGCCAGACCGGATACTCGGTCGAGTATAGAGTATACTCGGCCGAGTATCCTCTACTCGGTCGAGTATTCATCATACTCGGCCGAGTATTCCTTAGCAGAAGCTAAACAGAACATACACTTACCACTACTCGGCCGAGTAGGCTCTACTCGGTCGAGTACTTAGCTTAATAAAATCCGTAGTATTACAGTCTTCCCCGCTTAAAAAGAACGTCGTCCCCGAAGTTCCAACCCCACCTATAAAACATGGACACCTAACACTAACTCCACCAACCACACTTACTAGATAACATATCCTCTCGATATGACTCCATAATATTATCGAATAACCACAATACAATGTTGCCAACCTTGTCTCACTTCCGTAACACTCACTAGCAACTCAATACCAAGACAGTCCACAAAATAAGATCAACCATCAAAATGAAATTTTACATTCTACCATCCTTAAAACGAACTTCGTCCTCGAAGTTTACTCACACACATAAACATCCTCACACAATTCGTTACTCTCACTCATAAACATCATACTACTATGAGCACTGCCATTACCTGTAATAAAATCGGCAATCACACAAATCCATCCTTATTCTGCACCAACATACAAACTTCCAATTGCAACCTGCATGACCATCAAACTCTCTTGTCGCATCCTACTCCTCTTAAGATAAATGTTACGTCCTCATAACTCACTAATACTAGGTCCTTTGCTATGCCTCCCATAATCCTCATTACTACTGCATGACAACGACAACCCACTATAACCTCAACACCTACAACCATTCCTATATCCAGGGTTCTCTTTCTTTAACAGTTCTCGTGCCTCCAATTATTATGCATTCCCATAACATATATCATAAAATCCTCAGTATAGCCACTACTCCATCTCTTCTACATTACCACAACACGACATACTTCTATATACATATACACTCATCTCCACAATCTTATCTCACAATCCTCAAGTGTTACACATACTTACATTAGCTTCTCAAGTTCATCTTCTTTATTACCACTACTCCCTTAACTTGACACGATACTAAGTTCTAAAACTCCATACTCCCTGTCCCAAGGAAAGGTGCTAAACCACTTGTAGTTTCAAGTTCAATACCACACATGTTCCACAATTTCTTTTCACAACTATGTCCACCAATGCCTCATCTAACACAAGATCAAAAGCACTCCAACAACCTCTCACAACGGTGTCCCATTAACAGAATATTACTATGCCATGACATCAACAGCACCATACCCAACTCTCTCTCATACCATACTCTATTTTCACTCCTAAGCTGACCCTGGTAAGAAACATCGGGAAACAACACAACGGTCTATATGCCCCGACCGACACTGACAAGAAATAGTAGTAAACAAACAACGATCGATGACAACACGAAAATACTCGTATCACAACACGAATTACCGTGTCCAGTGCACAACACCACATCGATAGTCATTGCAACTCTTACAATCTCATAACACTGACTCAGCACAACTTCCTTGACCACAACACTTTCTTAAAACTGCTCTACCAGATCACGACGCAGCACATTAGACGGGATCACAAATACAAACCTTATGAATATTATCCATACCATGACTCTTGAGGCCGGAACCTCACACCATTACTTACAGATATCATACATACACATATAAGTATAACATATGACGCAGGACACACAGATAACGACTCGTAACTATCACGCCACACCATTACTCGTGAGGCCAGGACCTCACACAAAATTTTACACACCTCATGGACCCATAATCGAATCTAACTAGCCAATCCTGATCACGTAAGTTACCACTTAACAATGAATACCTCTCATCCGGACTTAACTCGGGTGCCTTTCATAACATATCCTCTCATACACACAATTATCACCCCTCCGGCAAATGTATCCTTAACATCAATACTCAACTTCCAGCGAACACCTCATATATCCACATCTTATACTCCCTCACAACCAACCATACTAATCACCTCCACAAAATCAACCTCATTAGAACAACTAACTTCCCTAAAGTAACATCATCCTCAACCACTAGTGACAATACTATGACACCAACATCCTTCATGTGACTACTCTCTTACTATCACTTCTTAATATCACAATCTGTTTCATCTCTTTGGTTAGCATCCCAAATAACGAACACCAAATTCATCAACAAAATTTACCTCAACGTTATTCCCAATTCTATCATTTATCATATCGTTACCTAACTCTCCGCCAAAATCTCAGATTGTGCAAACATTCCACCAGCTTCTTATTCCCTTAATACCTCGAAACTCACGGCTAACATGTCGTCCTGCTCTCCTATATAACTATTAACTCACACCCTCTAGTGAGGTTATCGTACATATCCATAATTTCCTACCTTCATGCACCTTAACTCCGGTCAACGTTCTCCCAACTTACTTCCATCCCTTTTCCCCCTTTTTACTCAATAATATTAATTAATAATTCATCTCCTTTCTCTTTCTACCTAACTCTTTAGTAATCCGATTGCCTTTTTGTTACTCCACAACTCAAATTCTAGTAATTCATATCGATATCTTCTCTTTATTTCTTATCACTTATCACCTCCCATCATACTATTCACTCGCACTTGTTACCATCAAGTCTACACACTAACGGTTATTCTTCAATAAGCTGTATCTCCCTGTCGTATCTCTAGGAAACCAAAAATTTATCTCATACCGTTAATTGGCCAAAGAATTACACACTAGGCTCACCTCTTGATATTCCAAATTCCCAAATCAACCACTGTGACACTCATCGCGGCATAACTTGACCTCACTATACACTATTCATTTCCATCTCTCTATAGCGACCTTTTATCACATATATCCTTAAGCAACTCAATCCAAACCGTCTCCCTCCATAAATCCTTACGCATCCCAATATGCCACTATTCGTATCCCTCATCTCAATCTTTCATTCTCACATTTCTTCACACTTACATCACTCTTGCCCATATACACTTACTTTTATATTACTCAACCCACGACTATATCACTCATCATATCTCACAAAACATGCTCCTTGTCTCAATTAGCTCATCAATCTACTTTTTTCTTGTTCCACTATCCCTCACAATCACATATAACTCATGTCCTTTATATCCAACACCTATCCCTCATACGACGGCATCCTCCCTATCATTGCATTTGGTAACTTACGTATCAAGACCGTCACATATATAAAAGAATGCGTTAAGACTCAAAACATACGTGTGCACATACCCCACGACTCAAAACAAATGTAAGAACATAGCCACCGACTTAAAAATTAAGGTGAAAATATAGCCACCGACTCAAAATAGCCGCCCACTGAGGTACTCGGTCGAGTACATAGCATACTAGGTCGAGTACAGGATACTCGGTCGAGTTACTATATTACTCGGCCGAGTGTTCGACTCCAGAAGCGAACGTAATTATCGTAGAGGATTACTCGCTCGAGTATTGGGAATACTCGGCCGAGTAGCTCTTACTCGGTCGAGTATTACTTTACTCGGTCGAGTACCAACACAATTCTCAGCATCGTCCAATTTTCGTAAAATAGTCATATCTCACTCGTTACTTGGTCATTTTGGGCGTGTGACCTATCGTTAGAATCGTAAGAAGACAAGCTATCACCTCAACTTAGAATCACAACCATATCATTTCTATAACTTGATTTATGACAGTTTTAAGACAACGCTTCCGTAATCGGTTTTCATACAAATAAAATTTTCTCAACCAAAAACAACAACTCAATACTTCAAGAAACCAGTACATATATGCACTTTTATCATACCCACATGAAAATTAAATACGACATAAACTTACGATAACATACTTAAGCATGCAATTTTATATATTATGCATCGCTACCCAAAGTTAAGCATATCACGTCATAAATCTGAAAGTTACATAGTAAACACGTAACATGCCAATACTTTTCATGCCAAAACCGTTTCAACTGATTTCACACATCAATTCCATCATGCCTTTCTACCACTTTCACAATGTCCTTCACAGATTTTCACACATTACACCTTCTACCACATGTTCCAAGCATTCAATTTCGACACACCACACGCATGAATCAAATAAACACACAACACAGTCCCCCCCGGTGACCGGCTTGAGATCGTAAGGGCCTTAATGCGACTTCGGGACTTCTCTCAAGTCTTTGCGGTAGCTCCAAACAACTCTCCCCGGGTTCATTTTATTTAGATTCCCTAAGTTCATTGGGTTCATTTGTTTCAGGTGCCGGAATCTTCGGCTCTGATACCACTTTGTAACACCCCCTCATACCAAGGTACCTTACCAAGGACAACCCTAGCATGAAAGGCTATTACCATCTCGGTTTCCCGAGGTTAGTATATCAAAGTTACCAATTCCAAACAATCTTTATTAAAGTATAAAGAGTTAGTGATTACATGTTTCCAACACTAAACCAAAGTATAACTGTGAAAGGTCTAACAACTACAAAGAATGCAAGCTAAGTCTCTTGACGACGAAAGCTAGACTCGACCGATGACTCCCCATGACTATCCCATAGCTAAACATCTGCATTACATGTCATAATCTGCTCACCATTCCCGAATGGATCACCGCAGGTTTTACAAAACAACAACAACGGGGTCAGTACCGTTCAATCAAGATAAGACAAACAAACAATGTAACCGACTGATCATTCTCCATCGCCGGTCTCCCGATCTCACACAGTAACCGACTACACACCGAAGTGTGTAGCCCTGCCAGATTACCCATCAGAACAGGTAATCCTCGCTGCCAGTGGGTGACCGCAGCCCATCCCCACCTAGTCCAGCTCATCAACGAGCGACTAACAATCCCTGTCCCTTAATGTGCACATCCCCTCCCGTGACGGGTTCCACGGAGGGCGAACTAGGGTGTGAAGCCACTCCCGCAAGTGACTCCACCACAATCACACACACAGCATCACAGCTGTCACAACACCACAACCGTCACAACACAACCATGTGGGGTAATATCCGTATACGACCCTCTAAATTTAGGACTATAACGTAAAATTTACATGTGATTATAGTCATAAAACGAAAAACATAGTGAAACGATAAAGATATAGAAATAACCTTCGGTCCTAGTGCAAAAGGCAATGAGAGATCAAGTTAGATCTCCTCCTAATCGTTGCACCCAAGATGTCCGAGTAATGCCCTTGTGCTAGAGAGAATCCCCTAATTGCCTTGCAATATCGAGGGGATTGTTTTGTGAGTTTGTGTTGGATGAGAGATCCGAGTTCTGAGAGGCACAATTCCCAAAACCCTAGTTTTGTTTCAAATGAATCAACTAGGTTAGACAAGAGGAGAGAACTCCCCTTTTGTCTATGCATGTCTCGGCCAAACCGAGTGAGAGGAGGGAAATGGGCTTTTCATTTCCTCTTCACTTAAACTCGTGGTCCGGTCCATAGCTTGCTAAGTGTATACGACGCGGTTTCATTATAAACTGTTATCGGTTATCGGAAATTAAGGCATCAACTAATAATACGGGTTAGTTGAATTATTAATACATGTCCGACAAAAAAAGTTTGTATAATTATATTCAATATACATTTAATTAAATATAAAACGCTTATATTTAATTTTACGAATTAACTGGTTAATTCGCCTTTAGCCCATGATATTTAATCCGTATTAAATATAATATCTCAACATCACATTTTGACTAATTATTAGTCAAATAACTCGAACTAACCGGTTAGTCAAATTTAGCATCTACATGATCGTATTTTCATACCGTCACGTCACTCAAGACGTATCCTATAGGTGTGACTTTTAGGGACCAGTTGATCACCGCCATCTGTATGACAATAACGTCAAACTTATCTAGCAAGCCAACCGTTATTGATAAACGTGGATCAACTGATAATAATACCAAAGTATGCCCTTTGATCCTTTTAGAGGTTTATAAGTCCTTGCACTAATTGTTAAGGACACCAACCCCAACAAGCTCCCACTTGTCCGTACAAGTGTATGTGCAATGACGTTATCCGCACTAACCGGAGGACACAAGCTCCAACAAACTCCCACTTGTCCGTACAAGTGTATGTGCGATAACCGATTCTCATATTCATTTAAAATCTCTCCCACTCAATGTAAAACAATTTGCAGATCCGGATCCGCAAAGGTCGTATTTTACAATCGATCTGTATCTAGAGTGGTTTCCCCGACTAGAGAGTAACTTAACCGATAAAACGAATCCGTATTCGAGCATGGCCATGCATTTCGATTCTGACTCCTCGAGTGGCCCTGAGAAATATCGAGTACCTGATAGAGGCTGAATATTTCCTTCAACTCGAACTCCTTCCGATCTAAGCACAGCATGAAATGACCCAGAAAAAATCTACTTGGCCCCCTGTTACGGATGACCGTGAGAAAGAAACCAAAGTCACCCAAAATCTGCCTTAGTCTCAAGAGACAGTCGATAGTCAAAAGAATCGACCCTTAGGATCACCATGGAAGTCCTATCCACGACCGGGCAACGAATGTTATAAAACATTTAGGACTCCACGTCGATGTCACAATTGTGTCCTACGAAATATCCGTATAAATCGCCTCTGTGATTGGTCAGTCAACCGGTTGACTTATGGCTCGTTGAACCCACCATCAACCAACGTCACAAAATAATTGCCAGAGTTATCAGCTCATGTGGGCAATTAAGGACTGAAAAATATAATGTTCGTTCAGTTCACTTTGTGGTGTTCAAAATTGTCGTACAATTCCACATGAAAAACAAAATATATATATATATATAAAATATCAAAACGATGATGTCGTATAGAGTACAAAAGAGAATGAATCTAATCCATAAAAGAGTACTACAACTTAGGAACACGTTTAATTCCCATGGAATTAACATGCCCTTCATGCTTATCTTGTCGTAATGGTTTAGTAAGAGGATCTGCTATGTTATCATCAGTAGCAATCTTTTCTATCACTACTTCCTTTTGCTCCACGTAATCTCGGATTAGATGAGCTTTCCGTTGTACATGTCTAGACTTGTTGCTAGACTTTGGCTCCTTAGCTTGGAAGATGGCACCACTATTGTCGCAATAGATGGTGATCGGGTCATTCGAACTAGGCACTACAGATAGCCCATGTAAGAATTGACGCATCCATATCGCTTCCTTTGTAGCTTCGGACGCGGCATAGTACTCGGACTCGGTCGTAGAATCTGCTTTGTAACAGTTTGTTTCAAACTCTTCCAGTGATCAGCGCCATTAAGAGTAAAAACGAATCCAGACCGAGATTTCGAGTCATCTCGATCCGTTTGGAAGCTAGCATCTCACAGAATCGGGTTGCGCATAGCGTTTGAGAGCCTCCATAAGTCAATGCCCAATCTTTAGTCCTCCGTAGATACTTAAGAATGTTCTTGACAGCCAGCCAATGTGGTTCACCTGGATGCTGTTGGAATCGACTTGTCATACTCAATGCATATGCCACGTCTGGACGTGTGCATATCATGGCATACATGATTGATCCTATAGCCGAAGCATAAGGAATCCGTGTCATGCGCTCTTTCTCTTCCGGTGTCTCTGGTGCCGAGATCGGGCTCAAATGCACCCCTGGAGCCATAGGAAGGAACCCCTTCTTGGAGTTAGTCATACTTTGAATCTCTCTAGGACTTTGTCTATGTAAGACTCCCGATCGAGAGATAACATCCGTCGTGATCTATCTCGATAGATACGGATGCCTAGAATTCTTTGTGCCTCTCCCAGATCTTTCATCCGGAAATGGTTTTTCAACCATACTTTCACCGAAGTTAAGAGAGGTATGTCATTCCCAATCGGGAGTATGTCGTCAACATACAATATTAGGAAGACAATCTTGCTCCCACTCGACTTGATATATAGACATGGTTCCTCGACAGATCGAGTAAATCCATTTTCTTTTATCACTTGGTCGAAGCGATGATTCCAACTCCTTGATGCTTGCTTAAGTCCATAAATGGAACGCTTAAGTTTGCATACTTTCTTAGGATGTCTTTGGGTCGATGAAACCTTCGGGTTGTACCATGTACAACTCTTCCTCCAAAAAGCCGTTTAAGAAGGCGGTTTTCACGTCCATTTGCCAAATTTCATAGTCATGAAAAGCGGCGATCGCTAAGATAATCCGAATGGAACGCAGCATGACTACGGGTGCAAAAATCTCATCGTAGTGCAAACCTGGCACTTGGGTGAAACCTTTAGCAACTAGTCGTGCTTTGTAGATATCTTGTTGACCTTCCACAGAATGCTTTATCTTGTAAAGCCATTTGCATTGAAGGGGACGAACCTTAGGAGGTAAGTCAACAAGATCCCACACGTTGTTCTCATACATGGAGTCCATCTCGGATTGCATGGCCTCAAGCCATAGCTTTGAGTCAGAACTAGTCATGGCACCTTTATAGGTTGCGGGTTCACTACTCGTTAAGAGTAGAACGTCATCTATGTCATGTTCCTCGACCATACCAATGTATCTGTCCGGAGGAATAGAGACTCTTCCCGACCTTCTAGGTTCCTCAGGAATATTCACCGCAGCCGGGATTGAAGGAACAGGTTCCTCCAATAGTTGCTCGGTGTTTGGTTCTGAAATCTCCGACAGGTCGAAGGTTCTATCACTCTTTGCATTCTCGAGAAATTCCTTCTCTAAGAATGTCGCACTAGCCGCAACAAAAACGCGTTGTTCGGTTGGCGAATAGAAGTAATGACCAAGTGTTCCTTTAGGATAACCTATAAAGTATGTCTTGACCGATCGCGGGCCGAGCTTATCCTCGTGTCTCCACTTGACATAAGCCTCGCAGCCCCAAACCCGTATAAAGGACAAGTTAGGGACCGTTCCCTTCCATAATTCATATGGAGTCTTGTCAACAGCTTTAGACGGACTTCGGTTAAGTATTAGAGCGGCTGACAAAAGAGCATAACCCCATAACGAATCAGGTAAAACCGTGTGACTCATCATGGATCGAACCATATCAAGTAGTGTTCGATTTCTCCGTTCGGACACACCATTCAATTGAGGTGTTCCAGGTGGAGTTAACTGTAAGGCAATCCCACAGTCTTTGAGGTGTTGATCAAACTCGTGAGAAAGATACTCGCCACCACGATCCGAACGCAGTGTTTTAATCTTCCTACCTAATAGGTTCTGTACCCTATTCTGGTATTCCTTGAATTTCTCAAAGGATTCACTTTTGTGCTTCATTAAGTAGACATAGCCATATCTACTTAAATCGTCCGTGAAAGTGATGAAATACCTATAACCTTCTCGTGCGGTGATTGACATAGGGCCACATACATCCGTGTGTATGAGTCCTAATAGGTCAGCAGCGCGCATTCCAACACCTTTGAAGGAAATACGAGTCATCTTACCGATGAGACATGATTCACACGTGCCAAATGATTGAAAATCAAAGGCCGAGATAGCTCCATGTTTGATGAGCTGTTTTTTACGCGTTTCTCATTAATGTGTCCCATACGGCGATTGCCATAGATACGTTTGATCTTTGTCACCAACTTTTAACTTTTTATTCATTACGTGTAATATTTCGGTGGTCCGATCTAAAACATAAATTCCGTTCATGGAGACTCGCCTTGTAAATCATATCGTGTAATGAGAAAATGCAAGTATTATTTTCTATTACAAATGAAAAACCAAGTTTATCAAGTGCGAAACCGAAATAATGTTTTTCGAAAGACTAGGAACATAATAGCAGTCATATAATGACAACTCAAATCCGCTAGGAAGCTGGATCACATATGTCCCCTTGGAGATGGCAAACTACTCTTGCTCCATTCCCAACACGCAGTCCACCTCACCCTTTACGAGGGGTTCGATGTTTCGGAGCCCCCGCACATGATTACACAGATGAGAACCACAACCAGGATCAAGTACCCAAGTTCCGTAACTTGCGTGGTTAATCTCAATCATATGAATAAAAGTAGAAGAAGAAGAAGACATACCAACAAGTTTAACACGACCTGCCTTTAAGTCCTCATGATAAACAGGACATGTGCGTCTCCAATGCCCATCTTGTGGCGTGATGGCATTCCATGTTTTCATTCTTGCTCTTTGTCGTGCCCGATGAGGTGCTCGACTCACCAGGCCCACTCTTACCTGAACCCGACTTCTTGAACTTCGCCTTACCTACTGCTAGGTTTGCCTGAGCTTTGCCCTTACCCTTTCCTTTATTTGACACAACGAGAACATCCTGTTTCATGCTCCCACCGAACTTCATGTCCTTCTCGGTCTGTACGAGGAGGAGTGCGGTTCATGCGGAGTTTTCTTCAAATCATTCATATAGTAATTCGCTCTAAATTGCGAATAACCATCGTGGAGTGAATGAAGAATGCGGTCGATAACAATGTTTTCGCTGATGTTACAGTTAAAGGTCTCCAGTTTCTCGACATTCTCAATCATGCTGAGAATGTGTGGGCTAACCGGTTGGCCCTTCTGGAGTCTCGCATCAAAGAAGCGAGTGGTATGCTCATAGGTCACGATTCTTGGTGCTTTCGAGAATTCCTTGGTGAGCGTGGTGAAAATCTTGTTTGCACCATGGGCTATGAAGCGTTTCTGCAAATTGGGTTCCATTGCAAAAATGAGTACGTTTTTAATCGCACCCGCTTCCATACAGAAATCATTAAACTTGGTGATTTCAAAGACTCTAGCCGTGGGACCTGGGTTTGCCGGGATGGGCTCCAAGAGATATTTGAGCTTCCCGTCAGCAGCAGCAGCATTCCGTAATGCCGCTTCCCAGTCCGCGAAGTTGGATCCATCATTCTTCAGTCGAGTAGACTGATTCATCTGATTCATGAAGATCCGAAGCCAGGACTCACGGTCCAATGTGGCACTTGGCATTGGGTTATCAGTAGAACCAGCCATTTGTTATTTGCAGTTTAAAATACGTGATCTACACTGAAAAAGAAAGAAAAACAAAAACGAAATAAGCAACTCATCGAGGTGATTTAAGTCTATTTTAAAATTCATTTTAAACATGTAGACTCTCGCACTTGCATAATTGATCTCCCTCAAGAAAGATACAAGTGATCCCAAGACTCAATTTCTGTAAATTGATAAGCCAACTGTTTAGCTAATTCTTCCGGAAGAACTCTTGGTCGATAGATTTCCGTAAATCCTATCTATAGTCCACCATAGTCACAGGATCGTACGAGTGACCATAGTGTTGAGATAAAATAGGTCAATCGGTTCCAACTTACCCGACGTAGAAGGGGTCATATTATGCCTACCGACGAAGAAGGGACTCATTGGAGTTTGACCTATAAAGACCGTTCTCAATTTTAGTTTATACGAGGAAGATCCCATCAACAAAATTATAATTCATTTTAAGTGAACGAATAACTAGCGTCTGTCGTGAATGAATTTATTTGGATGATGGCTTTAAAACGTGTGACATGAGAATGTCAATGAAAACTAACTCGTGACCTCTATATGTGTCAGTTTTCATGCAATAAATAGGTGGTTTGGTTTTTAGGCGGAAAATGATGCATATTATCGTTGCGAAAAATAAATAAAAGAATGCAATACGTAAATAAAAATTTCCTAGTGTGGCCTATCCTAGTATAAGAACATAATACAACTTTGGAATCCACCGTTGGACCCGAAAAGCTTGTCTTGATGTTCCATCTTGATCCAAGTAGCGGGAGTGAGCATCTGGTCTCCATCTTTGGTCTTCTCAAAAATTACAATTAAAATTACAAAATATAAACCTATTTACATTCTAATTAAAAACTGTAATTACAAGTGAAAAATCCAAAACGGAGATACGAGATCTCAAAATACAACCAAGACCGTGTTCCATCATTACGGTAACACGTTCTACTAAGGCCACACTAAGTTACAACCGATTGTAAAAATTAAATACGTAATAAAAGGCATTCACAAGCATTCAAAAATAACGATAAATAAAAATGCATCAACTAAAAACAAATTCATTCGTGACATAATTCCGTAATTATGTTAAATTTATCCAAACCACCTTTTAATGATTAAAATTCATGTGATAAAACCGCTTCTATCAATTTAATTTTAATCTAATACAGTCCGTTACTTTAAATACATGTTAAAATAACTTAATGGTACGTGTGTGAACCGTTTCACAATCATAGCGAGTGTACAATATCCGTATAATGTACATTTTGTAGCCAAAAGAAAATTTAAAGCAAAAAGAATAAATTTTCAAAGTCAAAAACAAATCCCTCGATCCAGGGACACAGTGCTCGATCGAGGCACAAAAGGGCTCGATCGATCAACTCGCAAGTCGATCGAGAGGTGTGCTAATCAGGAAGTACTCGATCGACAAAACTGGTAGTCGATCGAGGACTTATATCGACATCTTTGCTCGATCGAGTCGAGGACTTCTCGATCGAGCGGGGGTTTTAAAGCGTCGATCGAGTACAAGGACTCGATCGAGCAAAAACATGTCAGAAAAACCATTCGATCGACTAAAAACATGCTCGATCGAGGGAAAAAGTTTCTGAAAACATAAAACCCTCGTGAAAACAGTTTGACAAAACAAAATCAATTGCAATTTTGATCAAAACGCATCAAAAACAATTTAACAATTGACAAACTTGACATGTTGCTGTAATCTCCGTATAAAACAACAATATGCATAAAAACAAAACGAAAACATGATGATAAAACCGTGTAAAACATGTCACGGTTTCAACAAGAACAAAAACCGAATCAGCCGTGTATACATGGCACGGAATTCGAGACAAAACAATCGTTTCAAAATTGGTTTTATGAAAAACACATGGAAAAATTTACGTGGCCTCGCTCTGATACCACTTGTGGGGTAATATCCGTATACGACCCTCTAAATTTAGGACTATAACGTAAAATTTACATGTGATTATAGTCATAAAACGAAAAACATAGTGAAACGATAAAGATATAGAAATAACCTTCGGTCCTAGTGCAAAAGGCAATGAGAGATCAAGTTAGATCTCCTCCTAATCGTTGCACCCAAGATGTCCGAGTAATGCCCTTGTGCTAGAGAGAATCCCCTAATTGCCTTGCAATATCGAGGGGATTGTTATGTGAGTTTGTGTTGGATGAGAGATCCGAGTTCTGAGAGGCACAATTCCCAAAACCCTAGTTTTGTTTCGAATGAATCAACTAGGTTAGACAAGAGGAGAGAACTCCCCTTTTGTCTATGCATGTCTCGGCCAAACCGAGTGAGAGGAGGGAAATGGGCTTTTCATTTCCTCTTCACTTAAACTCGTGGTCCGGTCCATAGCTTGCTAAGTGTATACGACGCGTTTCATTATAAATGTTATCGGTTATCGGAAATTAAGGCATCAACTAATAATACGGGTTAGTTGAATTATTAATACATGTCCGACAAAACAGTATTGTATAATTATATTCAACATACATTTAATTAAATATAAAATGCTTATATTTAATTTTACGAATTAACTGGTTAATTCGCCTTTAGCCCATGATATTTAATCCGTATTAAATATAATATCTCAACATCACATTTTGACTAATTATTAGTCAAATAACTCAGACTAACTGGTTAGTCAAATTTAGCATCTACATGACTGTATTTTCATACCGTCACGTCACTCAAGACGTATCCTATAGGTGTGACTTTTAGGGACCAGTTGATCACCGCCATCTGTATGACAATAACGTCAAACTTATCTAGCAAGCCAACCGTTATTGATAAACGTGGATCAACTGATAATAATACCAAAGTATGCCCTTTGATCCTTTTAGAGGTTTATAAGTCCTTGCACTAACTGTTAAGGACACCAACCCCAACAAACCACACCAACACCGTCACCACAACACCCAACCTCCGATGATCAGCAGATAACAACAATTATAAAACATATGCAATCTCATTCAATTAACAGTACTGAGTAGGAGAAACCCTACCTTTTCACAATCCGCCATGCTGCAATCAATCATACAATATGCATAACAATTACCACATCGTCACCTACAACAATAATAATCAACAATCACATAACACAAACACTATATGCAAAACCCCATTTCCCCCAAATTCATAATCAAAGACAAACCCTAGAATAATCATCAACAAACATAGGGATAAAGACTTACCGACGGAGGAATAAAGGATCGAATGCGATTGCTACGATTATCCACACACACACATAGGAGAGATTCAGAGTGATTAGAGCGTCGTACGATGATTAGGTTTCGTAAATTATGTTTAGGAAACTGCTTAACGCAATATATATCGTTCTAATTACTTCTGAATCAAATCGCTGGAATATTACTCGCCAGACCGGATATTCTGTCGAGTATAGAGTATACTCGGCCGAGTATCCTCTACTCGGTCGAGTATTCATCATACTCGGCCAAGTATTCCTTGGCAGAAGCTAAGCAGAACATACACTTAGCACTACTCGGCCGAGTAGGCTCTACTCGATCGAGTACTTAGCTTAATAAAATCTGTAGTATTACAGTTCCAATTCCAATGCTTTCAAGCCTTTAAATCATTTTTTTGTTTTCCGTCAAATATACTATTCTGTAACTCACAATATTTTTTGGATAAATATTTTTTTGAATGATTTATTTATATTTTATTTTCTCACGAATTAGGAAAGGCTAATATTTCGTATGAAGTATAATAATATTGTTTTGATTATAATTTTTATTGAATGATCGAATATGAAGAAGCTATGTTTAGAATCGTATATGCATAAATCTCTATTTATTGTATAGTGGTTATTTTTACTTGTAAAAAACTCATGTAATCCTCTCAATTTGTTTGGAATATATGAAAATACCTCTCTTGCAAAAAAAATAATTATTAGAGTTCACCTATGAAGTTTTGATCCTTATTTTACTCTCTTACTTTTTGTCTCAAATCTAATCTTATATATACTACGGAGTATATTATTATAACACAAAATGTGATATTTTTAAATATATATAACATTTCCTTGGAATTATTCGGAGTAGTTGTTAAAGTTGCTCACATAAAAGTACTTTAAAATGCACCAAAACGACAATAAAAACAATATCTCCATTCAAGCAATAAAGAGGCAACTTGCAATGTTTGGTGGTGATGAAAAAACCATTCATATTCTATAATCTTTAAGCCGATCAAAGTAATGGTCAAATAATAAAGAGACAATTGAAGAATCACTAATTAAAGACGCAATTGAAGAACCATTAATTAAACAGGCAATTGAAGAATCATTAGCAAATCAAACGAGAAAATTGAGAGCCATTGATTTTCTTTCTATAAAATCTCATCAAAATACCAATTCATATTATTGTCTTATATGATACAAGGTTGTCCAAACCAACATTACTCATCCTTAAAAGTCAGTTTTTTTTGTTCTCTCTGTAATTTAATTTAGAGTATTTTATTGGAATTATGTGCCTGCTTTTTCCTTTTCTTTTTGTTCATGTATTTATATTTAATAGTCTTAATTGGAGGTGTCAATTCAATTAATTAACTTGATAATTTAATTAATGATGTTATTGTAGGAGGTGTGTATATGTTAATGTGATCCTAACATGGATGTGCTTTGAACTTCGCGTAATTATTTTGCATACCCAATAAGAAATATTTTTACGAGACTAGCATAATTATCCATATTGTACGAGTTTTAGGATTTTGACGGGAGTATTTATTTAAATTCTATATCTATATGTGTACTTACTATAAGTGAAGTAATACGAAGGTTATATTTTTGTAGAGAAAGAAAGGATAATGAATGAAAAGTAATCACGCTATATATTTCGAAATTATGAGGTTTTTAACTGCATATGAAGTAGAAAATAAATTTCAATGCAATTTATTCATATATGGAAGGGTGACTTCTTTTAATGTTTTGTTTTATTGGTAGCAACTTGTACTCATATTTTTAAATCCTTTGAAAAGAGGTGACGATAATGGAGCGCAAATTCATGTTCCAATACTTCTATGGCATTAAGATTGTCCATAAGACTAGAAGTACTCGAAAATTCAATTTGACGGATTGTATCCTCGCTTCAAAACAACCAAGTTATTCACATTTTGGTTTGCATATCATCCCGAATAAAAATTTTGGAGTGTATTAAAATTTTGTTTTAAGATATCGCTCCTTCAGTCATGTTCATTTATTTACCTTTTTTTATTATTATTTGTGAGTGGTTTTTTAATTAAAATTAAACAAATTATTGAGAGAGGGGGACTACTCCATATAAGTTATTCACAAATTAAACACTTAAATACAGTCAATTATTAACGATCCCGTGATTTTCACGGGCTCCAAAACTAGTTACATATAATAAATAAAAACTAGTTTTAAACCCGTGCAAAATTGCACGGGCATGTATTTGGGCCGATATTAATGTTTTTGGATGTATATTTTTTTTTTTTTTGCATTTCTATTATACTTTTCTAGTTGGTCTAAATCAACGATCAACATAATTAATGTTTAAATTTGTTACAAATACGTGTTCACATGCACTGGTTTATGAGGAAATAACGTAATCTACTCTTGTAAATAAAAATTGCATACATAAAAAACTTTACATCCGGATAAAAGAAATATAATCTAATAATCAACTTTAACATATGCAAGTTATTCTAAAAATTGAAAAATTTCATGATACACTACATTATTAGTCGTAGTAGAAGTACGCATATTTGAGTCACAAATTAGAATTTTCAAGCCTTCTTTTCGGGTGACCCTGGAAAGTGCGACATAAAGCTGGCCATGACTAAACACTGGTCGTGGAAGATAGATGCTGACCTGAGATAAAGACTGCCCCTGACTCTTGTTTATCGTCATTGCAAAACATACAGCGATGGGGAATTGTTTTAATAAATAAATCCTCAGTGATGAACGGCTTTCCGTACAGATCTGACAGGATTATTAAAAAAAACATATTTTAAAGTTTTACAATGGTTTAATTATCGTGTTATTTTAAAAAAAAAAAATATTAATTAGAATAATTGTGAATTATTTATGTTATACTTTTTTTAAATTTGTAAATTTAAAATTTTCGAATAATTTAAACATTTATTTGTTTTTATTAGAGAAAAAAATTAAATTTAGTTTAGAATCCTTGTTGAAGGGTAAATTAACTCGATAGCCTATCATTGCCACCTACCAAATTAGGTGTGCGCGGCTGATATTTGAGTTGCCGAGTTTTATACTGTAAGTAAATACTCCGTCATGATTTTTTTTTATATCGGACTATGTAGTGTTTAAAAATTATGCATGTAATTTATTCGCATTATATGTAATTCAATCCCGTAATTAAATGTAACTCCTTCTCGTAAATATGTAATTTTATTATTATTTAATTTTTTTAAAAAGTTATGTAATTTGCTTATTTGTAATTAGTTTTATTTATTCTGATTTTTAATTCATTCCGCTTATAGCCATTAATTTCATTTATTTGGAATGTATAATATTTTTTCATAATATTTTTTCATAATATTTGTTCTGGGACGGAATTTGTCGTATGTACGTATAGCCAGAGTTCTGAATAAATAAAAACATTGCACACTAACGGGTCCCACCATAACATGGATTTCCAAAAAAAAGGGATTGAATTAATGACTTGGCACGCTGTGGAATGAGTATTGTCTTTTGAATTAATAAAGATAAGATTTCTTCATCTCTTGATCCATCAATCGAAATCTCTTCATCCATCAATCTAAATCTCATATTTTCATCGTCAATTTATGACGCCAAAGACTCAACAAGATCTTCATCGTCAATGTATACCGCCAAATACTCATCATCATCTTCATCATCATCAACATCATCATCATCATCATCATCATAATCATCATCATCTCCATCTTCATAAAAAAAAGTTTAATTTATAATTAAAAACGTAGATATAATTCAACAACAAAAATAATTATACAAACCACTATATTTTGAACTATAATAATCTCACCCATTATCAAAAACACTAAATTGCATTAAATTATTCCAAATACATAACCAACATTTCTAACAAAAAAATTTTCTCAAAAAAAAAAAAAACATTTCTAACAAAATTCAACAAAAATTTCACAAGAAACAAATACACAAACGACTATATTTCGAGCACAACCGAGCATTACTGGATATTTTGAAAACTAAATAGTATATGAAAATATTACCATCGCAACGGCCTCGAAAAAATAATAAAGTTAGGCTTTTGTTTCGCCTTAATCGGACTCCAAATGAAGATATACGGAAGTTTTTATGAAACCGCTTTTATTTTACGCGGAAATTGTAAAACACATGAAAAAAAATATCATAAAATGGGAGAAAAGAAGAGGAGAAATAGTGTGAGTTGATAAAAAAAAATCAGATTTTTGTGAAAATACGATTTGATGAGAGGGAGAATAAAATTATATGAGAAGAAATTAATTAGTGTATGGGAAATTGGGGTATGGGAGACAAGGAATTAATTATGCATAGGGAGTGTGTTTTTCTCTTTTAATCTTAACCATCCATTTTATAAGATCTAATGGCTTATATTAGGACTTATGGACTCAACATAAAACATAGAACTTACATGATCATATATATATATATATATATATATATATATATATATATATATATATATAGAGAGAGAGAGAGAGAGAGAGAGAGAGAGAGAGAGAGAGAGAGAGAGAGAGAGAGAGAGAGAGAGAGAGAGAGAGAGAGAGAGAGAGAGAGAGAGAGAGAGAGAGAAGATATCAACTAAGGCCATTACATCTTATGAGTCCATAAGCCCTTTTAAAGGCGCTTGGATGAATAGAATGGAAGGCTAGGATTAGATCTCAATGGATGGCTACAAATTAATCTCTTCACCTTTTCTCTAATTAGCTCATTAATTCTATTAACATACCTCACTAATAATTCATCATCTCATTATCACAACCTCTTCTCATCTCTCTACATCTCAATTCTCTTTCCTCTCTAAAAAACCCAAAAAAGTCAAAAACCCAAAAAAATCAAAAACTCAAAAAAATCATTCATTCATCTCTTCCTCATTCACCACCACCCACCACCACCCTACCCGACACCACCCCACCACCCGCCGCCGCCGCCAACCCCACCGCCGGCGAATTTTTTTTTTTTTCGTGTTATTTTTTATGTATTGAGTTGTTTTTTTCCATTCGTTATTTTTGTTATCCTGTATTTTATTTATTTATTTTTCATTCGTTTTTTTTTTTACTTATTTTCTCAATTCTCGCTTTTTTATAAAAAAAAACTCAGATTTGAAATAACACAAACAATAACACTCCAAAAAAAAAATATATAAAAAGTGTAACCTTAATTGTAAATTGTATAACTTTAATGTTTTACGAGTATAACTTTAGTCGTAAATTGTATAACTTTAATGTTTTAGCGGCACAACTTTTGTATAACTTTTGGGTGGAGTTGTTTTTTTTTATATTTGTTAGTATTAATCTTAGACATATTAAAGTTATTATAATGCATATTTTAACATTTCAAATATCGTCTTGTTTTTTTTTTACAAATGTCGTTTCTTTAAAATTCGTATTTTATTTTTTTATTTTTACAAATGTCGTTTTTTTAAAGTTATTATAAATTTTTCAGTTATGGGCAAAAGTTATACTTTTATGGACTAAAGTTATACAAAAATGGACTAAAGTTATACAAAAATTGCCTAAAGTTATCTTTTGTTATGGACTAAAGTTATAAAAAAATAGACTAAAGTTATACAAAAATTGCCTAAAGTTATACAAATATGGACCGAAGTTATACAAATAAGGACTAAAGTTATAAAAAAAAGCGACTAAAGTTATACGAATATGGACTAAAGTTATACAAATAAGGACTAAAGTTACACAAAAATGGACTAAAGTTATACAAAAATGGACCAAAGATATACAAATACATTAGGAATATGTTGAACTTCTACTCAATGAATGTATAACTCTAGTAACGATATGAATAACTTCTACTCAACGAATGTATAACTCCAGTAGAAGTGTGTATAATTTCAATGACTTTAGTCGATTTTTGTATATCTTTAGTCCATTTTTGTATAAACTTAGCCCATTTTTGTATAACTTTACTCCTTATTTAAATAACTTTAGCCCATTTTTGTATAACTTTCGTCCATTTTTGTATAACTTTAGTCCATTTTCGATGAATTAATTGGAATTTATATAAGTTCTTTTTGTATGACTTTAGTCCATATTTGTATAACTTTAGTCCATATTTGTATAACTTTAGTCCATTTTTGTATAACTTTAGTCATTTTTTGTATAACTTTAGTCCATTTTTGTATAACTTTAGTCCATTTTTGTATAACTTTAGTCCATATTTGTATAACTTTAGCCCATTTTTAAATAACTTTAGTCAGTTTTTGTATAACTTTAGTTCATATTTGTATAACTTTAGCCCATTTTTAAATAACTTTAGTCAGTTTTTGTATAATTTTAGTCCTTATTTATATAACTTTAGTCAGTTTTTTTATAACTTTAGTCCTTATTTGTATAACTTTAATCCTTACTTGTATAACTTTAGTACTTATTTGTATAACTTCAGTCCAAATTTGTGTAATTTTAGTCCAAAATTGTATAACTTTATTCCATAAGAGTATAACTTCAGTCATTTTTTGTATAACTTTAGTCCAAATTTGTATAACTTTAGTTCAAAATTGTATAACTTTAGAACTATAAATTCAAATTTGAAACAACACATAAGAAGATGATATTAAAAAAACCAATAAGTCAAAAAAGTACAATAAAAAAACTTCAATAACAATAATAAAAAATTAACCAATAATTAAAAAAAAAAACAAATAACAAAAAAAAATCAAATAACAAAAAAAAAAACCAAACAAAAAAACCAACAAAACAAACTTGAATGGTTGTATAACTTCAATTTATACAACGTATAACTTTAGATGTTAATAGTGTAACTTTAATGTAAAAAGTGTATAACTTTAGTCATAAATAGTATAACTTTAATGTTTTAAGGGTATAACTTTAGTCGTAAATAGTATAACTTTAATGTTTTAAGGGTATAACTTTAATAGACAAGATGTATAACTTTAGTTCAAAATTTGTGTAACTTCAATTTATACAATATATAACTTTTAGACATTAACAGTATAACTCTATTTTGATTATTGTATAACTTTAACCCAAAATATGAAACTTAAAAAAAAACATGAAAAATAACAAATAACCAAATACCAATAATAAAAACCAAATAACAATAATAACAATAATAAAACAAAAAAAACAAATAACAATCACAAAAAAAACAACACCCTCAAATCCTAAAGCAAATCTAAAATCTAAAAAAAAAACAAAAAAAAAACCAAATGAAAATTAAAAAGACGGTTTTTTAAACAAACAAACCACCGTCCTCACCACACTCCACCTCCACCATACAATAAACAAGACCAAATCTTTTTTTTAAAAAAAAAAAAAAAAAAAAAAAACGAAAACATGTACTCAGTAGAAAGAACTCAAATATGAATGTTGCACAACGACATTCATATTGCACAACGACACAACATCCCGTCATTTAACAAAATAAAATGACATCATGTCATTTAACAATATATAAAAAAAAAACTCAAAGTTGAAAAAATAAAATCTAAAAATAAAGAACTCAAATATGAATGTTGCACAACGACACAACATCCCGTCATTTAACAAAATCAAATCAAATCAAATCAACGACACAATAAAATTAAATAAATCAAATCTGAAATTAATAAAAATAAAGAACTCAAATCCGCCAAATCCGGAGTACTTAGTTTTTCGAAAATGAGGTTCGCTGTTGGTGGTGATGTGGTTGGCTTTTTGAAGGAGGGACGACTTTTTATTGTAGATCTAGGTTTTTTGAAGGAGGAAGGAAGGATGACGGCTGGTGGTTGTCGAAGTGGTGGAGAGGAGGTTGTTGTTATTGATGTGTGGGGTCAGCGACGGGAAGAGCGCAATGAGGTTCGCTGGTGGTGGCGGTTCAATGGAGGGAGACGAAGGATCTGGTGGTGTTGGGTGGTGTTGGTTCTCGGTGGTGGTGGTGGGTCTGGTGGTCTGGTGAGGTGGAGGTGGCGGCAGGGTGGTGTATGGCGGCCGAGAAGGAAGGAGGGAAAGGGAGGCAGTGACGGGATGGTGTCGGGATGAGGGTGGTTTTTTGGTTTTTTTATTTGTTGGGAATTTTAGGGAAAATGGGTTTTTTGTTTTGGGTTTTTTTGTTGGGAATTTCAGAGAAAATGAGATTTAGTGAGAGAGTGGAAGGGTGGGATAATGAGAGGAGAGATTAGGAGAGGGTAAAGTTTAATGAGTTGGAATGATTAAGGGAGGTAATTAGAGGAGATTAATTTATGACCTTTCATTTAGATGCAATCTCATCCATCCATCCATCTCATACATCTAATGGTCCATATGAGGACTTAGGGACTCATTATATATGAGGGACTTACGAGAACTGCTCTCTCTCTCTCTCTCTCTCTCTCTCTCTCTCTATATATATATATATATATATATATATATATATAGGGTCAGGATCCGGTGAGAATCACTAACATAATGAGAACCGTGAGAACCCTCACTAAATCTCCACCAAATCTTGTGTCGAATGTTTTGGTGGACCATTTACAATTAGTTTAGTTTATTCAAACACATTTTTTAGTATAACTAATCAAAATGTATTGATTTTATTAACAAAATATAAACTTAATGTACAAAAATACAATTAGGTATACTAAAATGACTATAGATGCAAGAAAACGAATACTAGGTGCATGAAAATTGTTACATGCATAAAAATTATTACTAGGTGCATGAAAATAACGGGTTCTAGATGTACGAAAACGAGTTCTAGGTGCATGAAAATTGTTAGATATATGAAAATGAGTAGCAGGTGCATGAAAAAAAATAAAACGTATTTCACCTCAATTTTGGTTAATAATTTATACTTTTTGGACCAAGAAATATGTTATCTAGTCATAAAATTTTATGCCGAATCCAAATATGTCGTTATTTTTTAGAAAAAAAATCCGTAAGGTGGAGTTTTCAAGGTTCTCATTATGTTGGCCGTTCTCACCGGATCCCAATTCTATATATATATATATATATATATATATATATATATATATATATATATATATATATATATATATATAGGGCCGTCTGGGAGAATATGGTGGCCTGTGCGAAATTAAAAACGGGGCCCTATACCTAATACAAGTATTGTAAAAAAAACTACTACTTTATATATATATTCGTCTTAAAGTCAAAACGGGTCAACTACTTCAAATGAGACAAACGTGAAATACCGAAGAATAACAAAATGTTTGCATTATCTATACAAGTAGGTTAGTATTTGACCCGTCTTTATAACTAGTTGCTATATACCTAATACAAGTATTTAAAAAAAACTAGAAATTTATTACTATGATTTTAGAAACTAAAGCAAATTAAAAACAATGAAATTATTTTGAGTGTGATGTTCAGCCAGAATTGGATAATAATGAAATATGGCTGCTAAATTGTCAAAGTTTTTTACAAATAAGGTAGTGAAATGTGTTTGTGGCCTTGTGGGATTCATATTAGTGATTCTTTTATTGGGCCTTTTATTAATTAGCTCTGGGAAATGAAAGGAAAGAAGGCTATGCTTTTAATTGGGCCATTTTACTTTCGATTTTCAAGGGTGTAATAATAAGGCTTCGTGCAGACATTGGGCCCCAAAAATGTGGGGGCCCTGTTCAATTGAACAGGTTGAACCCCATAAAAGACGACCCTGTATATATATATATATATATATATATATATATATATATATATATATATATATATAGATAGATAGATAGATAGATAGATAGATAGATAGATAGATAGATAGATAGATAGATAGATAGATAGATAGATAGATAGATAGAGAGAGAGAGAGAGAGAGAGAGAGAGAGAGAGAGAGAGAGAGAGAGAGAGAGAGAGAGAGAGAGAGAAGATTCGGTGAGTCCACCTATATTTTTTAGTCCCGTGAGTCCACTTATGTATTAGATGCTATATACAAGAATATAACGATTTTTTGATTTTAAAGTTTCAAAAGAAAGACGGAAGAGAGATGGGGGGAAGAGATTTAAGGACGTGTATAGGTAAGTGCACTACAGGGGTAGCGAACGCAAGCGATCTCGTCGGCATGGGGGTCGTCGATAAAGAAAGTACGGTGACTGACATTGAAGATGATAAAAGGCGTGAGAACCACCAACATAATGAGAACTGTGAGAACTCCACTTTATTAGATTTTTTTTTTAAAAAAAATAATGACACATATGGATTCGGCATAGAATTTCATGGCTAGATAACATATTTCTTGGTCTAAAAATTATAAACTAGTGACGGAAATCAAGACGAGATACATTTTATTAATTTTCATGTACCTACTAGTCATTTTCATGTATCTGACAATTTTCACGCACCTAGAACTCGTTTTCGTGCACCTAGAGACTATTATTTTGATGCTCTTAATATTCATTTTCATGCATGTAACAATTTTCATGCACCTAGTATTCGTTTTCTTGCATCTATAACCGTTTTAGTATACCGAATTGTATTTTTGTACATTAAGTTTATATTTTGTTAGTAAAATCAACAAATTTTGTTAAATTATACTAAAAAATATGTTTGAATAAACTAAACTAATGGTAAATGATCCATCCAAACTTTCGAAACAAGATTTGGTGGAGGTGTAGTGAGGGTTCTCACGGTTCTCAATATGTTAGTGGTTCTCACTAGACCCACGGCCCTATATATATATATATATATATATATATATATATATATATATATATATATATATATATATATAGAGTGTAACTCTACTGTATTATGAGTGTAACTTTATTCATTTAATGACTTTTTAGTGTAACTTTAACATTTAGAGTGTAACTTTAACGTTTTCAAGACATTTTATTCACAAAAATTTAAATTTATGTTATAAAATGAAATTTTAAATAAATAAATAAATTTGAATTTATATAATTTTAGGAGTGTAACTGTACTGCCCTACAAGTGTAACTTTAGTCATTTTGAGTGTAACTTTAGTCGTTTTAAGTGTAATTTTAGTCGTATGATGATTTCTATGCATAAATTTGAATTTGTATACTTTTACGAGTGTAACTTTACCCCTTTTAAGTGTAACTTTAGTCGTTAAAGTCGTAACTTTAGTTATATGGTGGTTTGTAGGTAGAAACTTGATTTAATATACATCATTATTGTAACTTTAGTCCTTTCAAGTGTAACTTTTGTCCTTCAAAAATGTAACTTTAGCCTGGGGTACAAGTTTAGTCAATATAGATGTAATTTTATCGTGTTACGAGTGTAACTCCAGTCCATATACGCGTAATTTTAGCCATTTAGCGTTGGAACTTTAATGAATAACGACCACTAGCACCCAATCCGTCATGAAACCACTTGTGACGGCCATCACCAACCGTAAATTTAAAAAAAAAAAAAAAAAAAAAACAGATCCACGAACTCCACCACGATGCCAACACCAAGAACAACCCCAGTCCCACCACCCACCACCAACCATAGCACCACAACCCAGTCCCACAAAATAAAAAAAACAAAGCGGAAGGAGGCGGCAGACCCACCACCCACCACCATCCCCCTCCCCCTCCGACACACACGACACAAAAAAAAAAAAAAAAAAAAAACAAACCTGCAGCAAACCCGACACCACCATCCCAAAAAATCAAAAAATGAAAAAACAACCACAAACCACCCTTTCTTTTTTCCAGATCTGAAAAAAAAAAGAGAAAGGAGAAGGGGAGTTAGCGGCTGCAGGTGGCGGCGTGTGGGAGTCGGCGTGGTGGTGTGTGGTGGGTGAAGGGGAGAACGGTGGAGAAGGAGAAAGAGGAGAAAAAAAAACGTGGTGGTGTGTGGTTGGTGAGGCGGCGGCAGTGGCGAGTGTAGGGCGGAGAGGAGGCGGCGGTTGTTGGGGAGAGGAGATATTTAGGGTTTGTAGGGTGAGGGTTTAGAGAGGGAGAGAGAGGATGAGAGAGAAGGAGGGAGGCAGAAAAGTGAGGAAAATAGTTAGGGTTTTTCTTTTTATAGGTTAAATCTAGTCCACATATTTTGTTATAATCTGAGCCATTCATTCTCTTTTTTAGATCTAATCCCAGCCTTCATCTTTTTCATCCAAAGGCTTAGATTAGGACTTATGGACTCAACCAAAAAAGGTGGACTTACATGATCCCTTCTCTCTCTCTCTCTCTCTCTCTCTATATATATATATATATATATATATATATATATATATATATATATATATATATATATATATATATATATATAATCAGGATGTCGTGCGAACTATATTAGGGTGCGAACCGTACGAACTAGAATAAACAACTTGATTCAATAATTAGTGGATAAGATTAAGTCCTCAAAACACCCAAATGTTACTCATAACCCAACCTACCCCACACTACATCAATACTCCCCATAACTTCACTTCCATCCCCAACTAACTGACGCCAGCACAGAACTCCGGCAACCGCTGACGCTGATCGATGACTTTGATCGTCCCCTCATCCTTCCTCTCTCCTGATCTATAACTGCCACTCACTCAGATCGTCGACCCCGAAGCCGGCGTACCACCGGCTAAAAGATCAGATATCGCAGGTCAAACACGTCGGCGCTTTTTATCTGTCCCCGACACCTCTTTTTCCACCCTCATACGGCCCTCTCTCCTCATCTCCAACTGTCGTGGACACGCCGATCTGGAGTGCGTTTGATCGTTCTATTAACTTCAATTGGATTTTCTTTGAGTTATTCCGTCATTGTCGTCAATTCGTCTCTGTCTTGAATCCTTCTCCGGCGATGTCATTGTATGCTCTATTTCTACTCTTACCCTGTGTCCGATGGTAAAATTGGTGAGGCGTGAGGTTAATGCGATTATTCTTTTTGAAATTATTCTTCATTTTCCATGGATTTATGAATTAAATATATTTTTTTTAAAATAATGACATCTATGGTGATTGTGGAGGGGCGTCGACCTTGCTTGATGGTGCTAAGGCAGAAATTGATTTGGTAGAGAAAGAATGGCGTTGGGGTGGTGGTTTCATAGAGTCGATGTTTGGTTGTGGTGGTCGTGGAAGTCGCATCAGTTTGTGGTCGTGATGGTGGTATTGGTGCTGGGTTGGTTGCAGTTGTGTGGTGGTGGTGGTGGTGGTAGGCTTGCGGTGGTGATGGTGGTTGTAAGATGACGGTGTTAAAATTGCGGTGGTGATGGTAAGATGGCGGTAGTCGTTGTAGGTGGTGATAGTGGGACGGTGGTGGTGATGACGACAACGGTGGTGGGAGCAGTGGTGATGGTGGTGGTAGGGGATACGCAAAATACCACCCTAGATACACTCCGTATAACTACCGGGTACATTTGCTATTACTACTGGATACGGATGTATCCAGTAGTAATACCAAATGTACCTGGTAGTAATACCAAGTGTATCTAGGTAGTTAATCTGATTTGCAGGATCATATATATATATATATATATATATATATATATATATATATATATATATATATATATATATATATATATATATATATATAAAAATAAGGGTTATTTGATAAGAATAATCCATACTATACCTCATCTTCTCAAAATAATCCCAACCATAGTTTAACCCATATTAATCCGATTTTTGCCATTATTTTTCTTCTATTTCACCTGTTTTAGTTGTGACTGGTTATTACCCGTTAATTAAGAATTTTGGTAGGTTACCTTTATTTTTTTTAATCAACTCTACAAGTCTTCATCTTCTTTCTTGGCCATTTGCAGAATTGCAGCAGTAACTTTATCTCCTTTTCTTCTTCCATCAATTTCCTATTTTCTTCTCCATTTATATTTCCAATTTTCCATTTATTTCCAAAATTGGATAAACCCTCCATTACATTAAGTTTAAACCTTCTGTCCCTTTTCTCCTTTCCAGCTAATTCGAAATCTATAACAATTAGACACCTAATGCTTCCATTCTTTAGCACAAATTCAACCATATGAGCACAAAACTTGAACCAATCCACGAATAATCCCAAATTTTATGGAGTTTTACTCAAATCAAATACTCCCAAGAATATGAAGAACACCCAATTTAAAAAAAAACCATAAAATTTGAGTGTATTCTGAGCAAAGTGACTTGATTAATTTCAGAAAAAGTATTGAATATATAGGGTTTAAAGAGATGGTAGAAAATAATAGAGAATTATACCTGAAGAAATTGAGAGATGATAAAGATGAAATATTGAAAATTAATGGAGGGACAATCTCCTGGAATCAATCCACGAAAAATCCCAGATTTATGGGGTTTCTTTTAATTATATTAATGGAGGGGCAATCTCCTTTTGTAGGGCTTGATTCTACTAGATTTAGTGTGTTCTTATCAATGATCTTATGATCAAATTCAGCATTCATGAATAAACAAATTGAACTCTATATATAATCAACCTTCGTTAACCTCGTGCAGAAATTGATAATAGGGACGAATTAGGTACTCCTACACCAGTTCTCATAAATGATTTAATCAATAGTAATGTGTTTCTCTCAAAATCACAGCGTTATCTCTTACTTTCAATTCGATTTTTCAAGAATGCATAAATCTGGTGAACTCCTGGCTAATGACTTAGTTAATGGAAGAATTATTATCTTGCTTGTTGTACAAGGAGAGGGTAGAACGAGAAAGAAAGGGAAATCTGGACCGATATGTAAGAAAGAGCCATGTCAGATGAAGGAGGAGGATGAAGAACATAGAGCAATGGAGATAATTACGGTTAAAATAACTATTGAGTAATAGGGGTAACCTGTTCAACAGGTTCCCCTTCCAAAATAGTAATATAAGAGAAATGAGTGCAAAGATCAGATTAATATGAGTTAAAGTATAGTTGAGATTAATTTGAGAAGGTGAGTCATAGTTTGGATTATTTTCATCAAATAACCCTAAAAATAAAGAGAGAGAGAGAGAGAGAGAGAGAGAGAGAGAGAGAGAGAGAGAGAGAGGGGGGGGGGGTTTCAGAGGAGTCCTCATTAACTTTTGAGTCCTTGAGTCATCACTACAACCATTAGAGGAGGGGAGATGGATGGTTGAGATTGAAGATAAAAAACACACTTAACATTAATCAATTATCTATGCACTAATTAATTGACTTTCTCTCTTTAGCCCCTAATTAATTACTTTTGAATTTCTGAGATTTATAAGTGTAACTCTGAGTTCTAAAGTGTAACTTTGACCTTTTAAAGCGGTTTTGTATATAAAAAATTGAATTTATACAATTTTAAAATTTTACAAGTGTAATTCTAAGTTGTAAAAGTGTAACTTTGATTTTTTTAAGTCGATTTTGAATTTAAAAAAATGAATTTATACAATTTTGGCATTTTACAAGTGTAACTTTGAGTTGTAAAAGTGTAACTTTGATTTTTTAAAGTCGATTTTGTATATAAAAAAATTGAATTTATACAATTTTAACATTTTATAAGTTTAACATTAATGATTTAAGCGTGTAACTTTGGTATTTTGAGAGTGTAACTTTGATTTTTTAAGGCGGTTTTGTGGATAAAAATTTGAATTTATATAATTTTAACATTTTACAAGTGTAACTTTGATGCTTTTCGAGTGTAACTTTTGTCCTTTTGAGTGTAACTTTGGTGTCCTTTATGAGTATAACATTAGTCCAACCACCAACAAACACCTCCACTATCGTCCACCACCCTCCCACAACCACCGAAAAGGTAATTTATTTTTTATTTTAAAAAAAAGAAAACTGAAAAACTAACACGAAAACACTAACAACCACCATTTCCCAACCCTACCATCTATAACCCCAACAACCACCCACAGCCCCACCACCACCATTTTTTAAAACAAAAACTTAGTAAAATAATGGTAAAATAGATCTACTAAAATTATTATAGACTTTGTATAATATGAGATCTATTTTGTAGGTCTAATAATAAAATAAAAGTATCTCACAAAATAAAACCGAGATCTTAAAAATATTTAGTAGATTTAATATTAAAACGAAATCTCACAAAATAAAAACGAGATCTCAAAAAAACTACTTCATATTTAGTAGATTTAATATTAAAATCAAAATATAATTTATATTAACACCACCAAATCTAAAAAAAAAAACAAAAAGGAAAACGAGATCTGGAAAACAGGGAGGGGACGGATCTACACCCACCTACCTACCACCACGGTATCCAGCCACCAAACCACCACCTCCACCGTACCAACAATAACCCAGATCCGGGTCGTTGCAGGAGGTGTCGTTGTGTTGAGGTGTTGGTGTGGTGTTGGTGTGGTGGTGGAGTTCAAGGTGTTGAGTTGTGCTGGCAAATCCGGTGGTAGGTCGTGAAGGGTCTGTATAAGGGTGATGCGGTGGTGTTGTTGTGGGCTGGTTACAGATCTGGCATGGGGGGAGGTCGTGGGGGTGGTGGACGGGTGGTGAGAGACGGTGGTGGTGGGTGGCGGTGAGTGAGGGAGATTTGATTTGGTTTTTTTATTTGTTTGGATTTTTGAGAGAGAAGGTGGATGACATTATGTGGGATGAGAGAGAAGTGAGTGGAAGAATGAATTATATATAGTTGATTAGTGTTTGATTAATGTGGATTAGTAAGGTAGTGAGAGAGTGGGTTTAATTAGCCATTAATCCCTTGTTTTGTTATCTTCAATCTCAGTCTTCCATCTCCCTCATCCAAAGGCTTTAAAGAGGATTCATGGACTCAAGAGTAAGAGGTGGACTCTGAAAGTCATAGACCCTAATTAGACTCCTTTATTTAGTTTACAAAATTACTCTAATTTAGTGATTTAATGATCTATGTAACATGCATGCAATATAAAGACATTAATATAAATAAGAGAAGAAATCTCATTTCCTTAAATTAATATGGAATCAAATATGGGCACAATAAGAACTCCTTTCTTATTGTTCTTGAGCTTACAAGAATAGGATGATCCTCCAAAACCAAATCTCCAAAGTAGAAGATCTCCTTAGGTTGTACCCAAGAACTTGCCTCCAACAAGTTTAAGAAATATTAACTAGATATTTTCAATACTTACCCTTAATTGATATTACTAACTCTTATTAGTAGTGTATATGAATATTAGATTTGATGTTACTAACACTTAGTAAAGATTTCTAATATTTTTAGAGGTTTTTAGAGAGAAGAAAGTAAAAACACTTGTGTAAAAATTATGTACATCAAAACATGCACATATTAGGCCTTATGGCCGGCCAAGTGAGAGGGAGAGGAGTAGAGTGCAATATTTTATTAGCATGCTAGTAATAATTAGTCTCATAGAAAAGAGAAAAAGTAATTGGGAAGAACAAAAGAATAAGAGGCATGCTTGAGTATATAATGATTGTGTCCAATGCCCTCTGTTTCCTTCCAATTACACGACACTCCCATACACATATGGGTCCATTTTATTTTTACAATTTGTCTCACAAATTAATATAAAACTTTCATTTTTTTTTATCATCTTATATGATAAAAATATTTCCCAATTATTTTCATCTTATAACACACATTTTATGTACATATACATATAATATGCACTAACACTAATCACATTAGTCAAGTAGTACAATTTTAGTAAATTAACTATTAACTAGTTTAGATCCCGCGCAATAAATGCGTGATATTTATAGTGTTTTTATTTTTGTATTACTTAATCATCTTAAACTAACACCTCGTTAATTTTATATTTCACCTCATTAATTTTGTTTCGAGCAAAAGATAAATTAAAACTGAAAATTAATTCAAGAGAATTGAGTAATGTGCTGAAATGTATTTTTTTTAAAAGTATTTTTTGTACCACAAATCTAATAATTCCAATTTATAAATTCAAAGTAATCAAAATATTTATAGTTTTGTTTATACATAGTATGAATAGTATGAGTCAAGTCATTCTCAAATAATAATATCAATAAAAGATTTAATAGTTTATAATCTTATATTATGTATACTTTAATTAAAGTATTATAGTTTAGTGTTTAGTGAAAATTATATAATTTGATGAAAAGATTAATTTTAATGAAAAGAATTATATGTTGAAATAAATTATAATTATTAATTTCATTATTTAGTGAATACAATAATTATCAATAGCTTCCTTAATTAAAAAGATGCTTTTTGAAGGGAAAATTTGTGAATTTACCTATTCATTTAGTAGATAGGGGATTACTAAAACCCGTCTCTAATAAATTATTATTCAATTATCGCGTAATTAAATAATAACTTTCGTCGGCCCGAGTTCATAACTCGATCTCTCTTAATCAATCGACTAACTTTTAGTTTATTTATCAAGGGACTAATTAAACTGTATCGTGTACAATTAAATAGATTTCTATTGCGGTTTGTTCCTTTAGATGTGACCAAAAGGATCAGTTGATCATCGCCGTCTCACGACAATAACGTCAAACTCTAGTCAGCCAACCGTTATTGATTTACGTTAATCAACTGACGAGGATTATAAATATATAAGGGTTATTTTACGAGAATAATTCAAACTATACCCCGTCTTCTTAGATTAATTCAAGCCTCAATTTAACTCAAAATAAACCGTGATATTACCTTCCTTCGCTCATATTGAACTGAATTCATTTTTTACCTATAAAATCAGGTAATCTATCCGGTCACTATCATCATCAACAATCCTTATCTGTGTCTCTCCTAATCATCCTCCTGCCTGTTTTCAACATCACCATACAGATGACAAATCCTTGACATTTTATATAAATTCTGGTAAGTATGAAACAAATCATACCTCCTACCCTGTCATTTAGAAATACTGTACAAACTCTAATTTTATATCTTTGTTGCCTTCTTTAAATTCCAAAACCACGGAAATAATCCATTGAAATACCCATATTATTTTGTAAACCCTAGAAATTATTCAAAATCTCCTGAATTCATTTCACCCAAATGTTGTGTAGCTTAATATTTGAAAACTTCCATCAACTATCAAAAATCAAAGCAACAGAATATCAGATGGATGAGTGTGATACTGTGCGGAAATTGTAATTATTCGACATATGGTGAAAAGTAAATGGGAAATTAGGGTTTGATGAAAAAGAAGAGAGGAGGTAATAGGAAGCTAGCAATATATATATATATATATATATATATATATATATATATATATATAGAGGCAAGATCCGGTGAGTTTGCCACTTTTCGTGAGTTACCCCCGCATTTATATACCATTGGATCTAACAAGATCAAGGGCTGAGATTAACCCACACAAAAATACACAACCTTAATTTTTCTTTCTCTCTTCCAGTTCATTCTTGTTCTACATTATCCTGCTTACTATTTTTTCCCCTCCCTTTCTTCATTCTTCCCCTCTTTTTTCCTATTTTCTTCCAATTTATGGCATAATCCAATCAAAGTTTCTCAAAACTTGAGTAATTCAAGTTGAAAACACAAAATTAATTCATTATCTTCATTCAATTTGATTAATACACGCATCAATCGTCGGTTTTGCCCAAAATTTGCGAAAACCTAGCGCAAATTGACAAAACGAAGGTAAGTGTAGATTATGTAAGTGAATATATGTTATTTTGCGAGTTATTTCAATTGTTACTCCGTTAATATGCTTGTCTATCATACCGTTGGCATTTGATTGGTGATTTATTATCATAATCCTGAAAAATTGTTGGTAATATAACTTAGCACACCAATTATATGTTATAATGTCTAGTTCAATATAGAAACTCAGTTATTGTAATGAAGAAACGTGGTTATTTAATAGTTATTCAAATGCATAAACTCAGTTATTGTAATGTAGAAACTCGATTATTGTAATGTAGGATGTCGATTATTGTAATGTATAAACTCAATTATGGTATGTAGAAACTCTGATATTTGTAGTTATTGTAATGTAGAAACTCGATTATTGTAATGAATAAAGTCAATTATTCTATATGTGATTCAGTTATTCACTCGTTAGTTGTTTAAACTCAATTACAGTTATTTTATAGTCTAGTTATTATAATATATTGACCGAGTCATTCTATATGATGTTCTGTTAAGTTATATTCTTCTTTTTGGTGATTTGCGATTGAATCGGGATAGACGCGGATAATTGACGTTCAATGGAAAAATTGATGTATATACTTGGTCATTTGTTGTTAGCTTTCATCTTGTTTAATTGAATAGCTCAATTATTGTAATGTAGAAACTCGATTATTGTAATGTAGAAAAGCTCACTATTGTAATGTAGAAACTCGGTATTTGTAATTATTCCAATGTAGAAACTCAATTATTGTAATGTAGAAACTCAGTTATTGTAATGTAAAACTCTGGTATTTGTAGTTATTGTAATGTAGAAACTCGGTTATTGTAATGAGTAAATTGTGTTATTGCATTAAGATGAAACTCAAATATATTCAAATATCTATCGTGTGTTTGTTTTCATCTTCTTTAATTGAATAACTAGTCATTTCCATTCAATCAATCATTGAGATTGGTTAATGCAATTGCAAAATCTAAAAAATGAAATAATCATATATAACATGGCTAAAACAAATCACTTACTTTTATTATATAACTATTTTGTTTCCAACACATTACACTTAAATATCTCCAACAAATTATAGCTAAGCATCATCATCATTACATCTAAGCATTTCAAATAATACATCTAACAATAGTACATCACAAATATTACATATATTTATCTCTATTACAACGTCTAAAAATATTTCTTCCAACGAAAACCGTGTCTTGCCGTTGTGTTCACGTTTCTTCCACCGATATTTCTTCCCGACGAGAACCATGTCTTGCCTATTGATGTGGGCTGAACTAGCAGACAACAAAAGCTCACTGAAAGAAATAAAAACAAAAAGGGAGTAAGTTATAAATTACTATACAACTATAAGCAGATTATATAAGACCACAACAATAATTACAAATTTAAATAACTAAGTTAAAACAATACAATAATTGAGATGTAATATTACTATAACCAACTTAAACAGATTATATAAGAAGACGTCATCTTGCAACAACTCTAATTTGAAATAACTAATTTAAAACAATACAATAATTAAGTTTGAATAATATAATAATTCGGTTAAAGCAATACAATAACTGTTGTTAACAGATTAAAACAGCAAAAAAAAGTAACTGCAAAATACAATAACTGAGTTTGTATAATACAATAACCGTAAAACAACTATAAAATAACTGGATATTTTAGAGAAGTAAAGTATACTATTATAACCGACTATAAGCATATTATATGAGACCACAATAATAACTCCAAATTGAAATAACTAAGCTAAAACAATACAATAATTGAGGTGTAATATTATTATAACCAACCTAAACAGATTATATAAGAATACGCCATCTTACAACAACTTTAATTTGAAACAACTAAGTTAAAACAATACAATAACTAAGTTTGAATAATACAATAACTCGGTTAAAGCAATACAATAACTATTATTAACAGAATATATTCAAACATAGCAAACAAGAAGTAAATACAAAATACAAAATACAATAACTGAGTTTGAATAATACAATAACTCGATTAAAGTAATACAATAACTGCTATTAACAGTTAACCGAGAGAATTCGAGATATTATCAAAGATACAAAAAACACAATTGAATAAAAAAAACCTACTCAAACACCTTACAAACAAGATGAAAATGCACAAATCATTTAGAATTCTCATCTCAAACTCAAAACCTTAGAAATTATTGGCAAAAACAATGAGAGAACAAGTAATTTAACAACAAAGACATAAGAACAAGCAGATATACAACGAATCAACGAAAATGAAACGAACATTAGATAAGAACGATAATGAAAACGCACAAATCAGATCTGGAAAAACAAAATTAGTACTTACCTATTGTGAAATTGAAGAGAAATACGAAGATGAGGCGAAAGTGACGACGAAATCTCCTTAATTGATGACGAATTTGAATGAGTATGATGAAGACCGAGTTTGTAGTCAGAACTTTCACGAAATTGATGAAGATTGAATTTCATAATTCTTATCGATTCTTTTTTTTTTGTTCTGGTTTTTTAGAGGTTGAAGGAGGAGAGAGAGTGATTTTTTCTAATAATAGGGGATTTTGAGGAAAAAGTGGGTATTTGTAGGTTGGGTAAGATCTAATCTCGCCATCCATCTTAGATTAGATTAGTGGTTCGATTTAGAGGGTAACTCACCAAAAAAAACAAACTCATATGATCCTATTTCTATATATATATATATATATATATATATATATATATATATATATATATATATATATATATATATATATATATATATATATATATATATATATATATATAGCAAAGTTCTTATAAGTCCTTTATATCTTTTGAGTCCATAAGTCCCTCTCACAACCCTTGGATCATGCATGGTGGAAGGTTGAGATTGAAAGCAAGAAACACACTTAATACTAATTAATTTATTTCTCTCTCTAGTTTTAGTAATACATTCACTAATTCATTATCATACACAATTAACACCACATTTTGTCTTATACTTCAAAGTTTGTGAAAATTTTGTTAACATTTTTCCTGGTTCGGTTTTTTCATTTTTTTTTCGAGACAAGTTTTCGACATTTTAGGATTTTACGAGTGTAATTCTAACAACAAAAAGTGTAATTTTAAGGAATAATTTCGAGAATTTAGCGTTTTACAAAGTTTAACTTCAATCTTTTCCGAGTGATTTTAACGAATAATATTTTAAATTTTTGTAATTTTATCACAAGTTATTGTAATTTAGCATTTTACGAGTGTTATTTTAATGACAAAAAGTGTTATTTTAGTCTTTTACAAAGTTTAACTTCAATCTTTTCCGAGTGACTTTAACGAATAATATTTTGAATTTTTGAAATTTTATCACAAGTTATTGTAATTTAGCATTTTACGAGTGTTATTTTAATGACAAAAAGTGTCATTTTAGTCCAGGTAAGTGTAATTTCAGTCCAATGAGATTGTTATTTTTAATCAAGGAGAATGTAATTTTAGTCCAGAAAAGTGTAATTTTAGTCCACAAAAGTATAATTTCAGTCCACTGAGAATGTAATTTTAGTCCATTGAGAGTGTAACATTAGTCGAATGAGAATATGAGAATATGACCAAGTCCATTGAGAGTGTAACATTAGTCCAATAGAGGTAAGTGTAATTCTAACAGAAAAAAGTGTAATTCTAACAACAAAAGTGTAATTCTAACAACAAAAAGTGTAATTTTAGCCGAAAAAAGTGTTATTCTAGTAAAAAAAAGTATAATTTCAACAGAAAAAAGTGTAATTTTAATAAAGAAAAGTGTAATTATAACAGAAAAAAGTGTAATTCTAACAACAAAAAGTGTAATTTTAGCCGAAAAACGTGTTATTCTAGCAAAAAAAAGTATAATTTTAACAGAAAAAAGTGTAATTTTAATAAAGAAAAGTGTAATTTTAACAAAAAAAAGTGTTATTCTAGCAAAAAAAAGTATAATTTTAACAGAAAAAAGTGTAATTTTAATGAAGAAAAGTGTAATTCTAGCAGAAAAAAGTGTAATTCTAACAACAAAAAGTGTAATTTTAACATACACGACTTTACTCGAAAAAAAAATGATATGTAACAAGACACCCAAAATCAATACTAATGTCATACTAACACCCAAAATAAAAAAAATACATGTAAAAAGACAAAAACATAAACAAAATCTCATTAAACAATAAGACATTTTAAATACAAAATCTGAAAATAATAATTATAAAACGAGATTTAAAAAAAAAATATAAACATAAAATTATTTAAATCTTTCTCCTCATTTTATAGAACTAAAAATTAAAATCAAAATTATATTTCAAAAACAAAAACTAAAACAACAACACACGAAATAAAAAAAAAAAAGACGAAACCAGATCTGAAAAGGGAGAGGGGAAGGAAAAAGAATACAAAACCAAAAACTAAAACAATAATACAGATCCGGAAATTTGGAACAAAAAAAAAAGAGAACAAAAAGAACACAGTAGAAGAGGAGTGTGGTGTTGCCACCGCCCCACGACACCCCACCTACTACGGATGACACAAAAAAAAAAAAAACAAGAGAAATGAGGACAAAGGGAGGCGACATTCGACGAGGAGAGGCGGCGGACGAGTGGTGGTGTCCAGATCTGAAAAAAAAGGAGGAAAGTTGTGGGGTGGCTTGAGATGGCGGTAGTGGGAGCAATGGTGGTGATGGGTCGGCTGTGGTGGGTCGTGTTGTGCGGTGGTGGCTTGCATGGCGGTAGTGGGTGGCGGTCGCGGGGTACCGTGGTGGTAGGATGGTGTCGGGTTGTGGGAGTCGTGGTTGTGGTGTGGGTGGAAGCGACAGGGGAGAAGAGGAGGCGTGAGGGGGTGGGTGACGGTGGCCACGGGGGTGGGTGGGTGGTGGCCGTGGGAGTCATGGTTGTTGTGTGGGTAGTTGCGGGAGGGAGGTGGCTGTGAGGGTAGGTGGGGTTGGGTTTTATGAGAGGTGATTTTTTTAGGTTTATTTGGGAGGGAGGTTTATTTGGGAGGTGATTTTTTTAGGTTTTCAGATTGTAAAATGAGGGGAAAGTGAGGTAGAGAGAGAGAGAAAAGGAGGTATATATATTAAATTAGTGAGGAATTAGTGATTAATTAGGAATAGTAGAGAGAGAGAGCTAAAACATCTTATTAATCACCATTTTTTTGTTCCAATCTCAGCCACCCAATTTTTTCATCTAATGGTCTATAGGAGGACTTATGGACTCACATCTTCAAAGAGGACTCTCTTGATCTTTACTCTCTCTCTCTCTCTCTCTCTCTCTCTATATATATATATATATATATATATATATATATATATATATGGATAATGTGAGAATACACTATCTTTTTGAGGATTGAGAATTTCGTTAGAATATCACAAGTTCTTCAATACAATATTATAGGTTATTCGAAAAAATATCACACACAAAAAAACACCTGCGCAAAAAAAAAAAAAATAATAATTAATATTTTTTTGGACAGGTCTGATTTTTTGTGATATTATATTGAACCTGTGATATTGTATTGAAATCCTCAATCCTCAAATATTTAGGAGTTCTCGACGGATCCCAACTATATATATATATATATATATATATATATATATATATATATATATATATATATATATATATATATATATATATATATATATATATTTATATATATATATATAGAGAGAGAGAGAGAGAGAGATAGAGAGAGAGAGAGAGGGGAGTTCTAATGAGTCCAACATGTGTCATTGAGTCCATAAGTCCCTCTAAGGACCATTGGATGGACTCAATGGATGGTTGAGATGAATTTGATTAAGGGCTATTAAAAAGAAAAGGTAAAAAATGTGGATGGTTGGATTGAGATTAGTGGTTGAGATTGAAAATTACCAAAAAAAAAATTACCACTAATCAAATTTCTATACACTAATTAATTTTTCTCTCTCTCTCTAGCCCCTAATTAATCAGTTTTGAGTTTCAGATTTCAAAAGTGTAAATGTAATGTTGTATGAGTTTTACAAGTGTAAATGTGATCTTTTACGAGTGTAAATGTAACATTTTAAAAGTGTAAATTTGATTTTTTGTGACGGAAATTTTGAATTTATATAATTTTAACATTTTACAAGTGTAAATCTGATGTTTTACGAGTGTAAATGTAACATGTTTAGAGTGTAAATTTGATTTTTTGTGACGGAAATTTTGAATTTATATAATTTTAACATTTTACAAGTGTAAGTTTGATATTTTACGAGTGTAAATGTAACATTTTAAGAGTGTAAAATTGATTTTTTGTGACGGAAATTTTGAATTTATATAATTTTAACATTTTACAAGTGTAAATGTGATGTTTTACGAGTGTAAATGTAACATTTTAAGAGAGTAAATTTGATTTTTTTTGACGGAAATTTTGAATTTATATAATTTTAACATTTTACAAGTGTAAATGTGATGTTTTACGAGTGTAAATGTAACATTTTTAGAGTGTAAATTTGATTTTTTGTGACGGAAATTTTGAATTTATATAATTTGAACATTTTACGACTGTAAATTTGATGTTTTGCAAGTGTAAATGTAAATATTTTAAGAATGTAAATTTAATTTTTTAGGCAATTTTCTATATCCAAATTTGAATTTATATAATTTTAACATGTTACCAAGTGTAAATGTGATGTTTTACGAGTGTAAATGTAGTATTTTAAGTCTAAATTTGAAGGTCTGCGAGTGTAAATTTGAAGGTTTAAGAGTGTAACTTTGGTCCTTTGAGTGTAACTTTGGTCCTTTACCAAGTGTAACTTTGGTCCATTACGAGTAAAACTTTAGTCCGACTACCAACAAACACCACCAACATCGTCCTCCTCCCCCAACTCATATCCACAGAAACTATGAGTGCAAATTTATATAATTTTAACGAGTGTAAATGTAAAGAGTGTGATTGTGAGGAAATAAAAGTCTAAATTTAAAGAAATATGAGTGTAAATGTGAGGAAATAAAAGTGTAAATTTACAGAAATATGAGTGTAAATGTGAGGAAATAAAAGTGTAAATGTAAAGCAATGTGAGTGTAAATGTGAAAAAATAAAAGTGTAAATTTACAGAAATATGAGTGTAAATGTGAGGAAATAAAAGTGTAAATGTAAAGAAATGTGAGTGTAAATGTGAGGAAATAAAAGTGTAAATTTAAAGAAATATGAGTGTAAATGTCAGGAAATAAAAGTGTAAATTTAAAGAAATGTAAGTGTAAATGTGAGGAAATAGAAGTGTAAATTTAAAAAAATATGGGTGTAAATGTGAGAAAATATGTAACTGTAAAGCAACACAAAAAAAACAAGATATTTGAGATATTTGAAATATCAACATATATAAAACAAAAGGATACACTCCTTTGATCACCACCAACAAAAACCAAAAAAAAAAAAAACATCAACAACACAAGTAAAACTACTAGATCTAATAAAAAGAGAGTGAAAAAAAAAATATCTTACAAAAATATCTTATAAAAATCATGATAATACATTTTTTTTTCAAAAATCTACTATATAAATTACGAGTTTAAATCTAATATAGTACAAGTGTAAATTAAATTATATATATAGTATTAATATTTTTCAGATCTGGGCTTGAATATGAACAAAACCGACTTGAATATAAATTAACCCCCACAACAAAGGAAGACTAACTTTTGTATGGTTATTATAACACTAGTTTTTCAAAAAAAAAAAAAAAAATACTGAAATTTGAGATGAGATCTGAAATTGAAACTGAAATTTAAGACGAAAAAAAAAAAGAAAAGAAAAACCAAACTTGAAACGAGATCTGGAAGAAAAGGGAGAAACATGACCAAACCATTATTACCACCATTACCTAAGTACTTCAACATCATCATCATTGAATTATACAATTACAAAGTTGGATCGTACAAAATCAAACCCTAACACCAACATCAAAACCACAATAACACCAAAAATCAGTTAAAATCTTGATGAAGTAGCATGAAACGGATGTTAATGCTCTAACTTATTCAAATTAAAAGAGAGGAGTTTGTGAGAGAGGGTGGCGGTGGTGAGTGGCGGATCTGGTTGTTGGCGGTTCTGACGGATTGTGAGTGTCGGGGTGGTCGGTTGGTGATGGTGGGTTGGTCGGTGTTGTGGGGCAGCGGGGTGGTGCTGGTTGTCGGGTTAAGGTCGGTGGGGCCAGATCTGGACAGAAAAGAAGGGGAGGGAGGTGGTGGCCGGAGTTTCGACAATGGTGGTGGTGAGGATGAGAGGAGGGAATTTTTTTGGGTTTTTTGAATTTAGTGGTGGTGGTGGTGGCTGACAGGTCGGGGTAGTAGGGTGGGGTGGTCGGTGGTGGTGAGGATGAGAGGAGGGAATTTTTTTTTTGGTTTTTTGAATTTTTTGGATTTTTGGATTTTTTTGGTTTTTAGAGAGATGGAGGGATGATATTTGTGTGATAGGAGGGAGAAGTGTGTGGAAAAAGAAAGGTTATATAGTGAAATTAAGGGTTGATTAGTGAGGTAGTGAGAGAGAGTGTCTTACATTAGCATTAATCCCTTCTTTTCCACTAATCCCTTCTTTTTTTCCCTTCAATCTCAGCCCCTCATCCCATCTTTTTAAGGGTCCTAAAGAGGACTTATGGACTCAATGGATTTTGGTGGACTCACTTGATCCTTCTTCTATATATATATATATATATATATATATATATATATATATATATATATATATATATATAAATTAGGATCTGTGCGAACCTATAGTTCGGTGCGAACTTACGAACTATTTTTCAACCCTTGGATCAAATTAGGATATTATATCAAAGGCATATATTAAACCCCTTATCACTCCCCCTTTTCCTTAAAACCCAGTCCCTCGACACCTAACCTCTCTTACCCACTACTACCACCACATGTCGTCACCACCGGCTAAAATCTTCACCGTTGCCGTAGCTCCGTTGGAATCTGGCCGTCGATCACCGTAAATCCGCCATCGTCAAGTTGCTTGTCGCACCACAAACACAATTAAAGTGACTTTTAGCTGAAATAGGATCTATTTGGCTCGAAATCTTGCAACAATGTCATTAATTCGGTCAGATTTTTGTAATTCTTCTTCATTTTTAATAGATCTATGTTTTAGATCACTACATTTTTGAAAACTGAGATTGATGGTGGTTGTGGAGGTGCGTCACCGAGCAACCAATGGTGCGGTTGATGTTTGACGGAGTTTTGGATGCTGTTTTCATGGTAGTTCCGGGATGATGTTAGCTAAAGTTTGTTGGTAGGGATGTGAAATGGAGGGTGAGCGGATGGCGTTGTCATTAGTGGACGGGTTGGTTCTTAGCTGGTTGCGTGGATCGTAGGGTGACAATGAGTTATTTAGCGGTGCTTGGTGGTGGTCTTGGCGGCAGTGCTGGTCTCGGCTGCGTGTTGGTGGCGGTGGTGGGCTGTGGTATTATGGTAGGAGGGTGGATACACAAAATACCAATCCGGATACACATGGTATTACTACCGGATTCACAAATCGATTTGTGTATCCGGAAGTAATACCATGTGTATCCGGGGTATTAATGTGTGTATCTTGTTAGAACGTATGGCTTCGTTTTGCTCCTTTGGTGAATGGGTGATAACTGATAAACCATCCAAAAATGATACGGAGTAATTCCATGACAGCCTCATCAATGCTATCATCATATAAAATCAGTATAATGTAAAATATGCCAGCGCCAAGTCATTTAGGTACTGAGACTGTTATTGGTGTTGTATAAATGCAAACTTGAATTCACGTAATTCAAATATCTGATTGTGATAAAATTTAAGTCCAAACTCCAAATTGTCATGAGCTATCTCCAATGACCAATGAGTGTTTCGCGTAAGTTGGATTTCCGATTGTTTGTGTTTCAAGAGAATAGGTGAATTGTCTCCTTATCCTTTGCATTATACGGATCAAACTTCCCAATCATCAAGTGATTGTGTCTATTCCAAACCTCAAGTGACTGTGTGTCTTTATCCTTTGCATTATGCAGTCACTTCAACTATCTTTGTTATAACCCGATTGTCAAAAAAAAAGAAAAAAAAAAAAACTATCTTTGTTATATACTTGAAAAGTGGTCGAATATGTATATACAGATCAAACTTCCCAATCATATACGGATCAAACTTCCCAATCATCTCCTTGTTCTTCAAATCATTATCTTTTGTAATTGTCATCGTCAATATGCCTTGAGGTTTAAGTTACTAGATACATGCATTTTGCTTGCTAGTTACACTCGTTTAAGTTACTATATACACTTATTTAACTAGCTAGATACACCTCTTTAAATTACTAGATACATATTTTTAGTTAGCTGGATACACTCCTTTAACTAACTAGATACACTTCTTTAAATTACTAGATACATATCTTTAGTTAGCTAGATACACTTTTTAAAGTTACTAGATACACATTTCTGGCTAGCTGGATACACTCAAGTTACCTTTAGCTTATTAGATACACCCCTTTAAATTACTAAATAGATAATTGAAGCTAACTACATACACTTCTTTAAATACGAATTAATATACTTATCTAGTCCAGAATACCAACACATACGGACGTAGTCATAGCCAAATTCAAGTAGTTCAACATACCACCAGAATACCAGATGCATTATACTCTGTAAGTGATATTATCATTTAAGTAATTGAGAAATATCTCATAACATACATCACATTAAATGTGTTACTAATCACAATCTAGTTTGGACCTGGATCTTGTTGGTGGATGGAGTAAAGTATATGATGAGCTGTTGCAGACTTTGCGGTAACAAAGAAAGTTACAAATGTTCATCTGGTGACTACTAGTCTACTACTACGGAGTAGTCAATATTATTTTGATGTATTAATAAATGGAAAGATGAATATAGTTGGCTTAAAGCAGCAAAAATCTTGACAAGTAAATGACGACATATAATTAAGATTAAGCCATCTTGGAGGTTGAATTTGATATTAGTGTGTGTAATTACAGTCAGAATATGTTTACAATGAAGCAAAGCTTTCATACATTCCATGCTCATGAGCCCTGAATTTATGTACAAGAATAATAATACACTACTGTACTTTCCAATTAACTTTGGATAACTTTGATCAAATCCAAAATCAAACAAATAAATGAAAATCCTAAAGAATAATGAAAGCATCATCATCATCATCATCATCATCATCATCATCACAATGGCTGATTAATCAAATAAGAAGAGCGAGATGAATCGGACAAAGGACCAGAGGCAAAGTGAGTCAGTCCCATACTGAGAAAAGTAGAAGGAAGTCATTTTGCAGCTGATACCACACTCAAGAACATCCTTTAAAGCTTGAGCTCTTATTTTGGCCTTATCACACCCACAATGAACCACGCCCTAACCTCATGTGACAGTCAGAGGCGAGGGCCGTGAGGTTCCTTTGACTTGTCCTCGGCTTGAGTTGCTTCTCTGCACACATTCCTTAAGGAACCAGTCTATGCCTTAGATAACCTTACTACAGTAGAGATTAAGCATTCTAGGATCAATGTATTTTAACATAAACTCGTTTCGAAATAGAAACTTGTAATGTTAATATTCATTTCTGCGTTCTTAAATTCATTGATATGTAAAGTATGTACGAAACATTCATCTACATATACAGCAGATGAAAACTGATCAGATCACACTTTTCTGTTTCCACTTTCAGCAATTCTTACACCCAAAACAAACTACAATTGCAATTCAGGTGAAAAACAATTAATTTTGAGATCACAAAATTGGTAAGACATTAAATCAGTATGTCAAAAATTGTTCCAGTTCATCATTTTTCCTAATTTTATTATGGAATAAAACTCAACCTTCATTCATGTAATGAGTATGGCATTGCCACCAATAATTTTGGAAAATTATCAGTGAAAAAATAGCCTTAGAGAAACAGTGTTGGCAAGTCGAAAATATATTAATGCACATCCTTCACTCATTTAATTGATTCATCATTCTTACCATACACACATTCACTACTAGACTGAAACGGATTCAAAAATAGTAAGATGTATGTCGTCAATTGAGTCCAAAAACAAAGCACAGCGGACCGGCTGTAGTAAACAACAATCCCATGACATACGCCAATGATACCACCAGCCACACCATACGACATCGGAAACCACCGGCGACGTCTTACGACCACCCCACCTCCTACCTACCACCAAGCCCGCCCCGTCTAAAACCAGACCAACCATCCAGCCCAATAACTACCACCAATACCTCCACCAACTGCGGTCTAGTCTCGCTCGAGTCATTCTAACACAAATATTGATATATCTTCCCCTACCATCTGTATCATCACTGTGAAAGAACATGCCTAAAGTCAGCCCCAACTCTTGAATAATATACATACACTATGTAGTATTCCTAGTAAAAAAATAATCGTGGAATATTACCAATATAGTAATAGACTCCACGACAAAAGAATTGAAAGGGAATGAAGGGTGCAATACCCGACCATTTTATCATTGTATGACGTGTTTATCGCTATGTTAATTCAACTTTTCCCTTTTCAGGTTGTATCAGTGTCAAACATGACACTGTCAAACATGACACTCAAGAATGTGTGACTGGAGTCCGTAGTCCTACCCTTACCCTTCTGGCACTTCCCTTGAAGCACCAAAAAGGGAGGCATATACGACAAAAGTTGAGGACGAGATTCTGTTGGAGAAATTTAGTGTTATATTTAATGATTTTAAGACTAATTTCTGAAGCATTTGTCTATTTCGCTTTAAAACCCATGTATTTCAAATTTGAGGTATATTTGATTTAAACATGTCACTACATTCCCATCCTCATTTCAGGACAAGGTTTTCGATAATACATGCCAAGTCCGACTTCAATGCATAATAATCTCCAACACCCCTACCTGAGTCCAAATAACACAGGTTCACAGAGTATAACTTCCATCAGCTAGAAACCACTCTGAGTAGAGAAAAGGAGCAAAGATGGTTTAACAACGAACCTGATGTACTTCCTTTAATGTAGCACTTGAAGGTTTCTGCCTTTTGTTGAGGTCAACATTTCCTCTTTGCATCATTGCAACAAACTCATTATAATCTATACGTCCGTCCTGTAATTTTTGAGATGAACAATCAGAATGCTAGTAAAACAGACATTACTGAACTAAATAAGCAAATGGTTAAAGACATTTTCTCCTATGAAGATTTTAACATATTGGAAACTGACAAAATGTGGTGTATTTGTATACTAAAATGAGAATTCTTACTTTAGGATAGATACACTTCTTTAAGTTACTATATACATATCATTAGTTAGCTAAATACACTCCTTTAAGTTACTAGGTACATACCCTTAGCTAGCTAGCTACACTCCTTTAAGTTACTAGATACATACCTTTAGATTGCCAGATATACTTTTTAAGTTACTAGATACATATCTTTAGCTAACTAGATACATTCCTTTAAATTGTTAGATACATACCTCTAACTTGATAGATACACTCCTTTAAGTTGTAAGAAACATATCTCTAACTAGCTAGATACACTTATTGGCAGGTTCTTATTTGTAAAATCTAGACACATCCGTTAAATTTGTTAGGTACATACCTCTAACTAGTTAGATACACTTCTTTAAGTTTCTAGATACATACATTTGTTTAACTAGATACACTCCTTTAAGTTTCTAGATACATATCTCTAACTAGTTAGTTAGATACACTCCTTTTTCAAGATTACTCATTGCACCCCTAATCTTTGTGTTTTTATAGAAACATTTTCTCAGAATATCAGTATCAGATGTCAGGTGTATATTATGCCCCTACTCTATCATGATGACCAATACTAATAACAGTAATAAGTAATAACAACTTGAAGGATAAATTTGATTCGTTTAAGGTTATTCTGTTTTTTGTTTTGGAAAATGTAAGTGGTTATATTAAATCTTAAACACCAAACAATACATCATACCAGGGAGTTAAGGTGATCCCCAAAAGCATTCCAAATTTTGTTTACTACAGCATGTTTTTGCACAACATGGACACCACCAAACCTCAAAATGCAACACCAGAGCCATTACGAACCCCTCACTAACAACACACCTAAAAAACCCCACCATCTCTATCAATCACTAGACCACTCCATGCCGTCGACAG